>NC_041337.1:28485672-28698172 GCF_004354835.1 Perca flavescens
AACTCAGCCAAAATATTTCAAACGGAAAGATAGTGAAACAAGAACACACACACACACACACACACACACACACACACACACGTCAGCTTCATACCCCCACCACCACCGGCAAACCATTTGGAACAGATGATTGTGATAGTAATCAGACAACATCTGGGGTGAGTTACCTCGAGGAGCTCTCTGTCCTCTGGTCTGGATCCTGGTTTTCTCTCTCATCTTTCACTTGACCTCCTTTCTTTCCCTTCCCTCTTTCTCTCTTTCCACACACACACACACACACACACACACACACACACACACACACACACACACACACACACACACATACTCACACACACACTGTGTGTGTGTGTGTGAGTATGTTTGAATGACACGGAAAGAAAGGAGGTAGCTAGAAGAAGAAAGGAAGAAAGACGTGTAGAATAAGAGGGATGAGGATTACCTGACAATCGTGTGTGTGTGTTATTTCTGTACACAGGTTGAGTCTATCAACAGCCTACTCAAAGGACCTGTCATGACCAAGGCCTGTGAGGAGACCAAGCACTTTTACTCTGACCACAGCCAACCAGGTACATATTTATATCTGTGTGTGTGCTAGAAAGGTGAAAGGGTGTGTTGAATACTACTGTACTGTTAATACAACTGTTACACAACAGATACACATTCACACATTACTGGATTTATTGTGAACAGAGTTCCGCCAAACAGAAGATTGGACGGTTCGTTGTCGTTACATTATCCACAAGAACATCCAGGAGGACCCTTGGAACCTGCCTAACTCTATCAAAACACTTGTGGAAAGCCTGCAAAGATTTGTGGATGGTTAGTGGAACACACGGGCGCACGCACGCATGCGCGTGCGCACACGCATGCGCACACACAAACACAAACAGAAACACACACACACACACAAACGTGATCGTATACAGTTAAAATCAGTCATTCCATCTTGTTTTCCTTCTGCCTCTACAGATGGAAAGAACCAGCTTCTCCTGGCTCTGCTGAAGTGCACAGGTAGAGTAACATGTCAGTGTTTAATAGAAACCAGTTCATATTCAAAGCAAGGTGCTGGTGAATAATCAAACTAGATAAAACCCAGTTCTAATTTTCCATAAAATTACCAGATGAGTTGTCAAGACAGGCTGGTGCAATCACTCCGCAGAAGTCAGTCTCAAGCAGCAAGAAACGCCTCATAACTGGAGTATTTTAAATGATTCCAACAGTTTAGAGCACTTTGCAAATGAGATCATCTATCATATGAAAATACAGCCAGTTCTACACCAGGACATCTACAAGTCCTTAAAACATCTTCAAAGGTTATTAAATTATAACAAAAATATTTATTTTAAATATCATTAATACAGTATCTTTATTTTCTAACATTTTTTATTTATTTAATGGTTATATTTTCTTTTTCTCTTTTAGTTTGTCACATTAGCTTTTAAACAATGCCTGTCCACTTTTTTGTATTATTAATGAACAGCCTAATATAATAGCCCTATATCAAGTATGTTTTTATTTAATCACATCTGCTTTATTACAGAAGATTAAGCAGATGTTTACATTGATTTAGTCTCCAGTATAATCAAACTGTTCTAAAACGTCTTAGTTTACAGCATGGGTTTCTATGATTTCTAAATCAGGCACATTTCCAGGAGGCCAGTTATTCTGTGTGCTTGAACAGGGATGAGGGTTGGTGTCAAAGCCCATGATGCTCCAGTCACTTTGAACTGTGCACAGTGGCATATGGTGCTAGTTAATGGGAGATATCTTTTCAGGGGATGCAGGCTAATGGAATAAAGTATATGTATTGGAGCAACTCCAGGACACGTGTAATGAGGAAGGTTGTATTGGGAGGTTGGGATGCCTTACCCTCTTCTGCACTGATATTCCCCATAATATCCCCCTTTGTACCTCCCTGTACCCCCTCCATCACATCAAAATTCCCCCCAACACCAGACACATCTCTGCAGCTGCGACGGGATGTGATCTTCTGCCAGGCAGCGACAGGCGCCCTGTGCACACTGGCGGAGCAGCTATTGGCGGCGTTGCGGTCACGATTCAACAACGCCGGCGAGTACCAGGAAGACGGCAAGGAGACCAGCCGCAAGTGGCTGGAGCAAATATCTGTCATTGGCGTGCTGCTGCACTTCCAGTCCACGCTAGCACCACACGTGGTGAGGACAGATTTTCTGTTTTCATTTGACAAGAAGGTGCAAACGATGGGTTTTCTCTGTGATGTAGCTTCATAAGTTGGATGCATTTCTTTTTAAAATAAAGTATGCCTTTCTAGCAATGTAGCCGTCTTCTACTAGCCTAGAAATCTAGATGCGCCCTATCGGCAGCTTGATGTGGGTCTGGCTTGTCAGGCTAGTCCTGTACTGCATGGCTTCTAACTATCAAAACTCTCTTCCTGGTGTGACTTCTAAGCTTTCTTTTTCTCTTCCGACAGAAAGAGGAGCGCACCATGCTGGAAGATACCAAGGCGGCCCTGTTGGACTTGGACAAAGTCACTGTGTTCTTCAGGCAACTGGAGGATGAGTGTCTAGTCGCAAGTAAGAGACTATCAACAAAGACTGACTTTTCCCATTCAAACCACACTGCTGCTAATGAGCAGCTGTATGGATGTATGGTCGCTATTGAGGGTGAAATTGCCATTTTGCCGTTGCAGATTTAATTTTCTTTTCAGTAGAGAGCGACTGAATAGGGAGCTAAAACAACACTATAATGGCTCCATAAATCATATTAAACAAGGGCAGAGCATGCAGTCTCTTAAAGTCTTCGTTGTCCTTGTATTACAGATAAGATTGTCACTTCTTGACAGGCTGCGAGGAGGCTTCATGTAAACTTAAGTACTGCTCTGAGACACATATATGGTGGAACCACCCATAGATATACACAAACAGTACATTTAAATACTTGCATACTGTATATAATATTCCTGCACAAAATGCTGCATGTGCTGTAGTAAAAAAAAACTATCTTTTTGGATCATGAAAGTGCCAAATTGATTTTGTGCTTTGCATTTTTTCTGTCCAGCAAACCGCGCAAGGTCACGACATTTATTTCAGCGTAAGCATTCAAATACAAATATATTGCAGTTGTTTCCACTGAAGATGCACCGAGGTCGTTCATAGTGGGCATTGTGAGCATCTTGACATGTCTGTCTATAGAAAGTTTAAGACCTGGGCGTAATTGTGCCTTTAATAAGCTGTATTCACTGAAGGTGCTCCTGGCCATCAGAAGCCTTAAAGCCAGTGGATACAAAGGGCGACTGCATCCTGAATCAGTTCTCTTTTCTGCAGCCTCAATATGGCCAGCAGAGATTTCCGCTCAAAGGAAAAGCACATCATGCATTTCCCATTTTTGGAGGCAAAGCTATGGATGAGGGCTGGATTTGCTATTCTAGGTTCACGCACAGCAGCAGAAAGTATTTTGTGTACACATGCATATATTTTGCATGAACATGTGGACCATTGCATGCACATATTGGCCTGGTCATTCATACTGTACTTACATTAATTACTTACAACAGGCATGTAGAGATATATACAGTACAGCATGCAGAACCAATCTCCTACACGTTAGTGTAAAAAAACAAAAACGTTTTGAACCAAACTTACTGAAGTTGCATTTTGTGCTCCGAGTGCTGCAGTGCAGGCTAATGGTTTGTGGCGGCAGCGTCCATTGGACAGTATTGATTTGCTAATGGCATCTTCAGCAAGCTGTGAGCTATTGGTAGGGTAGAATCGTGTAAGCACCACAGAGTCTGAGGCCCCTGAGTTCAGCCTGAAGCATCACAGCCAATTCAACAGGATTATGGCTTGATGGCTTCTCTAGGAGAGCTGGCCCTAGAGGTTGCTCAGTAAAGGTCATCTTTTCCATGTTTCCAAGAACTGCTCATGTGCCACAGTCAGAATCTGTTGTAAGTTATAGACTCGTTACTGCTCTGCATACAAGTGATACAGTAATGACAAATGTGTTATGACTAGAATTGTTTTAGGTCAAATGTGCCAGACAAATATCTAAATGGTACATATGTCATTGTTATACATGATGGGGATCAACCTCCTTCCATTTGTCCAGCACAATAGTTTGGACACCTCTGTTTAGATTTTCACTAACTGTAAAAGATTTTTATTTTGTTGCTTTTAAAGAATCTCATCCAACCAGTGTATTTGCCAGCTGCTGCTACATTAAAAGCAGTGTACAGACATAACAGAATGTGTCTTGCAGATATTCCCAAAATACCTAACACAGGTAATTACCACGGTTATATTTAAATGGACTTTAGTCATTTTTTCCATTACTGTGCACTCTGCTGCAGTGTCAAAGCAAAACTAAGTCAATGCTGGAGACACAGTGAGTTTTCCACATTCAGTTCTGACAGGATGGAGTTTCTGATATGACTGCAGTGATTGTGGTTTTATGAAATCCTGCTTGGTAAAAAAAATACAAACAATTTGAAGTGATTGACGATCCTCACTAATGCAGCAGTGTGTCTGTGCTGTCATGTTGCATACGGTATATGAATGTATGTCATGGCATTGGGAAACCTGAACTTCTGACCCTGGCAAATATAAGCATTAAGACACATCAATAGTGACAGAGCACAATACACAGGTCTCTTTTTCCGGTTAGCTGTAAAACTTCACTATTACAGACTCTATTATTAATGCTGACTTTTGTTTCTGTGAAATTAACTTGTTTAACTCTTGACGTCTATAACGAAACATCCGAGGGTACTTAAAGGTCACTGACTTCATAGTCCATTTTCATTCTCACATTTTCATTTGTTGAGTGGCTCAGACAGCCAAAATGATAATACTGCAGTCTTGTTAACATCTCTCCTGCCTGTGTCTCTGTATTGCAGACACGCCAGTGTGTTACCAGGTGGAGGGCAGCCGCCAGGCCTTGAGGGTCACCCTGTACCTGGACAGTTGTCACTTCAGTGAGCTGCCCAGTCGGCTACAAAATGGAGGCAGCCTCAAGCTCCACACCGTCCTCTTCACCAGGGGTAAGACTGGGCAGACTGGGACAGAGGAACTGAAGAAACTGAGAAAACTGCAAGTCCAGGGTCTAGATAAATAAGTATAGCATAACACAATAGTGGCATGTGGGTCTGGAGGTTGTTCCTTTTGAAATACAGTACATGAGTACCAAGGCAATAGTTTTATACAGAATTTTAATTTAAGCAAGAACTTAATGCGTAATTTAAAATATCATTTTACACAGAAGTTTAGTTTATCTGATTTAAAAACAAAACAAGTCTGACCAATCATTCTGTGCTAACTGTTGATGATTTATGCTCATTAAACTGTCAATGGAGCCAACTTCAGGGAGGGTTGTTTTAAACACAGAGGACATTAAATCACTTCTATACACTATACATTGAACTGTATAGTTTAAAATACTCAATGCATTCCTGAAAGCTTTACCTGATTTTATTAAGTTAGATTGAAGCCTTTTATTGGCCATTTAAGACACTTCACCTTTGCATTCCCCTTCTTCTTCATCAGTCTCAGCCGGCCTAGTATGAATGGATAGCATTACGCATCATGCCTGTATGCCAAATAGCCTTTTATTTTCCATAGACAAGTGCCAGTTGGAACACTAACCCAATGTGGTCATATTGTTCTCATGTACTTCAACTGGAACCAAGTGCTGCAATACAGCTTCAGAGCCATTCAGCAGTGTGGATATGTGGATGAACATCACCACCTACTGGAAAATAGTCCTGGCTGCAGGTTGGGGGAGAGATATGATTGCAATAATGCAGATGCTGAAGTTTGTGTGAGTGTGTGGCTATATCTGTTAGAAAATCCTCAAAAGTAATGAGATTTTGGGCAATCCTCGGTTTTTCAAAATATTATTTTAGAGTTGAGGTTTCTCCTACATTTAAGGCCTGTTGGATCAGATGGATTTGGTGTTAAGAGTTAACATTCAAATTATGTTCATGTTAGTGTTAGCCATTACGATGAGGTTTGAAAAAGTGAGGTGAAATGTGTGTTAAAATTCGAGGGCATTGTGGCCGGTTGGCTCAGTTGGTAGAGTGGGCGCACGTGTGCAGAGATTATTCCAAGACGCAGAAGGTCCAGGGTTCGAATCCGACCTGTGACGGTTTTCCTCCATGTCTCCCCCCCCCCCCTCGCTCTCCCATTTCATAGATCAGCTTTATTCTCTATAATGCAGAAATGCCCAAAATTAAAAAAACTTCGAGGGCATGAAAATATGTGATGATATAAAAGTGTGCCCATTTTGTGTTGATCTAAATACCTCCTGACTGTTTAATCCAGCGCTGGAGCGTCCAGAGGGAGTATCCCAGCAGGACTACGCAGCCATGGAGGATTTCCAGCAGCGCACCAATGCTGTCTCACTAGAGAAGGTCAAGGCCTACTACCGCAGACTCAGGTACGCTATACTACACTGCATCATGGCCCTCCAGTGGCAGAGTTCACCATGTGGTGTTGCACAAACAAACAGAAACTACGCTTCCATTGCTGTTTTACTTTCCTCTTAACTATTTTCAAGGTCTAGAAGTTTTCAAGGTTAGAACTGTGTAATTTCACTTGACCTGTGCCACATCGACTAACAGGGTTTTGTTGTGTACATGAGTGGCTCATTTAGTAATATCGGCATGTGTAGTATTTACAGACAACTTGTGTAATAATTTTGATTTATTAAAGCATATTTGATATGAATTTGGTTACCAGGTCAAAATATAGTGAATGTTGTCGATTTTTAAAAACTATCATGTTTTGTTAGATATCATATGTGCAAGGTGAGATGTTAAGAAAAACTAAATGTTTACAACAAAACATTGCATATATTGAAACAATGGTAAAACCTTTAATGTAGCAATTGAAATTGTGGTTTACAATGTTGCATACAGTATATGCATATATGTATTTATTTCTACTTTAGTTGTTAATTGTTGTTTAATTGTTTGTTGCCCTTTAACATCTTCATGTTATTTAATAGCCTGTTAATATGGCCATCATTTCTTATATATGCATGTTAATTACCAGGAAATGACTCATGCATCATCAGTAAATTGTGAAATGTGTACTGTAGCAAATGCATATTCTATAAAGTGAAGTACTCTAAATGCTAGATGACTCAGCACTCACACAGTGGGAGTCTGAGGTGAAAAATCTGCAGATATCCAAACAAAGATGGAGAAACTGAAATAGATATTTTTTTTTTTTTTTCTCAACAGGGCTTTCTATTTGGAAAAGTCTAATCTCCCTACAGACTCAAACACCACAGCAATGAAGATAGACCAGGTAAATATACACTTATTCTGGTACGTTTCCCATGTATTGCTGTTGCTGTCTACATTACAGTCTATGTGGTCTTTTATCACGTAACGTATATCCTGTTCTTGTAACATAAGTCATTTTTTATATAATGTTGTGACTGAATATAAATGCAAGCACAGATACTGGGCCTTGAAGTTAGAGACCTTCAACCAAGCATTTCGAAAGTAAGATGAACCTGTGTCCTGTTCCCTCCACTGGAACCCCCCCCTCCCCCCCCCACCACACTAGCTCGTCAAGACTCCCCTATTAACTCCAACTAACCTCAACACTTCAACATTATCAACTGCTTTCAATCAGTGATGATTAGATTAGAAAGACAATTCTAGTGTCCCAAACTGACTGTAGCTGAACTAGAACCAGTAAATTAAAACTGAATAGAACATAGTTTTGATATCTACAGCCTTATTCCCAGGTTTGTATTGTCTTTTAAAAGCAAGACTATAAAGAGTTAGACCTCTTTGTGTTAGTTTTAAGGTTTTCCCCCCATTTCTGCTGGTGCACCATCTTAACAAGTCAGTTACTCTACTCAGTCTAGTGTTAAGGTGTGAGTGGTGTGAGATAATGTCACTTGTGTCGAATAAAGATCAACCTTTTCACTATTTTGAATCTTATTTATCTCTAATTTAATTGATATTACTGTGTATTATCCATCAGTATTCCACTTTTTCAATATACTTTCACTTGCCTTGACAAAATTGCTAGAACTGAAGAAACTACATAGGAAACAATTTGGCTTTATGCTTGGTTTGTTTTATAAAATACAGATTTTAATAGTAGTCTAAATGACTTGGTAAGATGGCCACTTTTGCCACCTGTGCTGTAACTTCTTGTTAGCAGTCCATTTAAGCACTGACCCTCTCCAACCTTTACTTATCTCCTCCTCATAGCTGCTGCGACCCCTCAACACACTGGACGATCTTTGTCGACTAATGCAGTCCTACGTCAACGTGCGCTCGAGTGCCCAAGGCCACCCATCAGGTGTCAGCGTGCTGTGTGTGTCCTCTGAGCTGTGTAACCGCCTGGGAGCTTGCCACATCACCATGTGTGGTACAGGCATGCAGAGGTCAGCCTGGCAGCACGCCAACATTATTATACCTCTTGTGTAGTAGCACTAACCTGTCAGCTGGAATAAAGATTAACAAAGTGCAGAGTGGATGACAGTCACCGCCACTGAACTTTGCCTCACTGTTTTGAATTAATTTCTACTATGAGGTGTCCAGCAGGTGCACATATGGACAACCCCATTAGTGCGTTGGTTAAATAGATACACACACATCCCTGACCTTTTACCTTTTTGTTCTTTGCAGATGTACCCTAAATGTGACACTGGAGCAGGCAATGATCTTAGCCAGAAACCACGGTCTCATGCCGCGCTGCATCATGCAGACTATGGATATAATGCGCAAACAGGTAAATCTCAGGGGCAGATGATCTCAGACTGAGTCTGGTAGAGGTCCCTCAGGGGCTTGTATGACGTCCCCACTAAAGTGTGGTTTCTTTGCACTTATATTTTATTCCGTAGAAATTATTTAAGTAAGAACCAAGACTGGGCATAATAGCTGAAATCAGTACTACAATATTAATTAATTAAGTGTATTTTTCTGATATAGATGTACAGTATATCACAGTATAGAAAAAAACTCCATTATTTGGACAACAGAACTTTGTAAATGATAACAAGGTATAATTATATTGTCATATTGTTTACTGAAAGTCGATAAATAATAATGCTTAATCACCCAGCCCAAATTCGATTCCATATACAGTAACTACTGTGATAATACATTTCTCTCCGTACTCTTTAGCTCAACATCTTACCACATGGATGCCTTTGTCAAAAATCATATCAAATAATATTATGTGCGTTACATGAAAATACATCCAATCCCTTGACTTAGAACAAGTATTTCTAGGTTTTTGGATGCTTAGCCATTCAGGGAAATTGAGCTCACTGCAATAGCATATGTTTTTCTCTTTTACCAGGGGGCAAGAGTTGAGCTCTCTGCTAAAAATCTCAAGGTAATGGACCAGATGACTCCTTCATTCCCAAGGTACTGTATAAAACCACTTCCAGGCACCTTTTTTCCTTGCCATTAGTACATGACACCATTTATGGTCTTAGACAAGGAGGATTCCCCTCATTTCAAGTTTTTCTTTTTCAACAGGCTCTTCAAGCTGTGTTTGCCACCCTCAGATGGAGATCTCTAAGAAAACTCATCAGAGAAAGGGCGAAAGATAGGATGAGCAATGACAATAACAAACAAGAGCGAGTCTTACCACTTTCTTTCCAAGAGACACTCCCAATGGAAAGACCCTTCCCCCTCCCACTGCCCCACATACACAGGGATTACTTCACCATGGATACCACTAGAGTCTTCAGCGCAAAGTACAGGCTAAACAAGACTGTAAAAATAACATTTACCAGGGAGCACCTGAAGCTCAAGATCAGTCATGTACTGTTATACTGGGAAGCCACCCAGATAGAAGTATTATTGCTTTGGTTGTCTGTCTACACAGCTGACATGAATGACTTAACAAATGGTGCAAACTATATTCACAACATAAGTGAAAGGGAGATGTCAGTTTGATGCCTCATACAGAAGACATCCACAGTGATCATGCTCCTAACCGAGCGCTTATTATTAACTGGATTAACCAAACTACCTATACCTGACTGTCATCCTAAATGCAGATGTTTATCAGTTTTGCCTTGGACTGCAACTCCAGAGAGCTGTCTCTTTAATGGGTTTGGACTTGTGTTCCCCAGGGCTCAATGTTCGGAACCCAAGTAAAGTAGAATACTTGAAAACCTTGGTATTCATGTATGTTGGCTAGCTGAATAGATGCAGAAAGTCAAAGAATAGACAGAGGAATGGAAGTAGGGATTGAGGGACAGATGGAAAGACTGATGTTAGCCGGGGCTGCTCTTTCTTCAGCCATTTGCATGTGGTTACTGTGCAATTACTGTAGGTTTAGTGTGAGTACTGTATTACTGCACTATATGAAGGATAGTTATTTATTGTGTCCAGAATGAGCATTATTATCCCTCACTTATCCTATATCAGGTATTAACGAATATCAATGCATTCCAGCCTACGTATTGAACAGTATTTAAAGGACCAATGGCATGCCATTTTTTAGACGTAACTGCTTGTGTATTTTATTTATATGTGTGAACTTTGATCACGTCAGGAAGTGTTACATTGATCTTCACGGAGAGCAAGGGAGGGAAGATGAACAGAAGCTTTCTAATTAGAATCAGGACAAAGGAAGCTAAAGCAAACCATACAAGGCTGCTTGTCCAAA
Source organism: Perca flavescens (assembly GCF_004354835.1). Taxonomy (NCBI): domain Eukaryota; kingdom Metazoa; phylum Chordata; class Actinopteri; order Perciformes; family Percidae; genus Perca; species Perca flavescens. The sequence continues at coordinate 28,496,301 of NC_041337.1, forward strand.
AGCAGCCAAGTCAACAGATTGTTAAATTATTAATATATTAATTCAAATGTACTAGTTGTAATGCCTTCTGTTAACTAAGTCATTTTGATTTTTAAATTGGTTTTTACATTGTCTTGGAACTGTTGTATTTACTGTAGGTATTAAAAGGAGCACAATGATTGGTCCATTCAAGTTGCAGTGTTAGCAAAAAGTACTGTAAGCAGTTTGTGGATGACATAAACAAAGGGATCGTTTCAGGACTGAAACACAGTAACATTATTTTACTGAAGATTTTAATTTCTTGTACATACAAACTGTAACCATGTCAGAGAAAAAAAGATAGGATATGTCGGAGTAATGCTATAAATTAAATTGGATTATTTTTATGGAGATAATATAGTATATAAAACATTTGTATTCATGACCTCACTGACAACTTGTTGTTTTTGACTGATAAAAAAGTCTGACGTGCATTTCATGAATCTGTCTCGACATGCTGCATTCATTAGCCAGGTCACTTAGTCCTTTTTATTTATTTAAAAGCAGCCTGGTTCCAAATGAGCATGTTGGAATAGTCTCAACACCTCTGCACTAGCATGGCCACTGTAAATTCACATCCCTCTGTTTGCATATAAGACTCAGCGGATATCTGCATTGTTATTGCACATTCAATTTTCTCATAATCTGAGCAGTGTACATTGTATATAAACTCAGAATGGATCAATATTGACCATACTGTGGTTTTAGGTGCATTGCCAGTTTTAATTAGCTAATGACTGCAGCATGTTGATGTAGCTGGACAAACAAATATGTTACTGATTACACATTTATTTACATTATTCTAATGTTTTTGTATATACTTTATTTGCAATTTTAAGTTGCTTGAAAATAACTGTACAAAGGGTCTTTGTTGAATCTTTCTAAAATTATCATTGTAAATGCATCTTAACAAGCTAGTAATAAAATGTTCACAGGATGATGAGGTTTTTTTTAATGAAGCATTGATTTTGTCAAGTGGTGACCCAACAGAGGACATGATGTCCCCTCTAAAAATGCTAACGCACAGTTAAAGTGGTTCCCCTCTTGTCGGGACCTTTTTTATTACCATTTATCTTGTAATTGTCTTGCCTTACAATGTGTTCTGTTTATGTTGCCTTTGTGTTTTATGTAGTTTCATATGAATGATTTGAAAGGAGATTATTACTTCTCTTTGCCTGCTCATACAGTTTTAGCAGGCTGTGACTAAGTGCTACTGGAATAGGACCTCTGACTGAAGTAGTTTCTTTTTTCAGTCCACTTGCTCATCATTTTGCTTTACGTCACAGTAAATAAGATCACCTCTTACTGTCACCTCTAAACGAATGTGTATAGTGGGGAAGCTGAATTCACACATACTGCTATACATTATTTAGTCCTTATCTTTCACATCAGTTTGATGTTAAGTAATCTACGTGGTTCTGCTTTTCAATGTCCAGCAATGTGAGGGCTGAGATGTTCCATTTCTTTGTTTTATGTCTTATTTGATGTTGACAGATACTATCAGATTTTGGCAAGTACTGCATGTGTCCTTTACCATTGCTCAATAAGAGAATGCAAACCTTAAAAACATAGCTTGGCATAGTTTTTTAGGTGTCCATTACACTGACTGAAAAAGCTGCACATGAATATTGCATGGACATGCATCATATTCTGTGCAGCTTTTCTCTGGGGATGGCCTTAAGTAGAGAAGATGGAAAGTTATTTCGGGGTTTTGGATACAAGACACATCATCACTCATTTTTCCAAAAACACGCTAATGATCTCCAATAACAGAAAAATGTAATTGTTTTGATCTAAAATGACAAACCAGTCCAAATGCTATTGCATTAGAAGAAGGCTGGTTGCATGTTCAGTTAAACTTTGCAGTGTTAAGTCATTGCTGGGCCATTAAATGATTGCAGATCGTCTCTAAAGTGCTGATGGCCAACGTGATTAGACTGGAGTGAAAATCATGTGCGTTTCCCTCCGTGTTGTGTCTGTCAAATGGCCGGAAGGGGCTAATGTAAAAGCATACACTGTGCAGTTTCGCATGATTATTGCAATTGGTTTTCTAGGGGGACCGACCCCGACTGCATTCACCACCACCACCACCAGCACACACCCCTCAGCACCGGTGATGCATCCCCGCGGCAAAGGCACGGACAACTCCTCGTTAGAGTCGTCTCGACTTTAGAATGGTGCAGAAATCTCTCAACGGCGGGGTTTACCCAACTCAAGCCGGAGAGAAAAAGCACAAAGTCGGCTTTGTTGGATTGGACCCCGGCGCTCCTGAATCCAACAGGGATGGAGCGCTGCTCATTGCGGGTTCGGAAAGCACCAAGCGGAACAGCATCCTCTGCAGACCGAGGTCCAGCATCTCCGCCGGGAGACCCAGACCGTCGAAGAAAAATGCCAGCTATCGAAAACTACAGAATTTTCTCTATAACGCGCTGGAAAGACCGCGGGGATGGGCGTTCATCTACCACGCTTATGTGTAAGTGATGTTCGGGCTTCAAACAAGCATGTTGATTATGTCATCATGGCCTTTTACTATAAGGATGCACCGCTGTTGCTGTGTCATGATTTCGGAGGAGATGTTATGGAATTTTGCGGGTTTTGTGTGTCGTTTTGCTTGTATGATGTTCAGATAGCGCATTGAAGGGTTAAGCGTTATGCTGCCAAGCTGCTATGGCCCGATTATAGGAGGGGTATCGCTTCACCTGCATAACTCCTGCTTTAACTCTTAATGCTGCCTTTTGCAACTCATGCTTGTGTCATATTGACTGATGGAATTATGCTGATTCAGGACATGCCTACAGGATATGTACGGCATGTGCTCATATCTTACACAATATTGTTTTTCATTGACTGGAGTTCTCATGTGTTGCGGCAGGCAGCAGTCGGTTTCAGCACCGCGGTCCGTGGACAGCTCCGCGCCGCGTCAGTACTTTGACTAATTACCGTTGCAGTCCAGCTCTGCACAGTGATGTGGACTGTACATACAGTATCTCTGTGCAGGCAGATACAACAGTCTGTGAGCTTCTTGTAGTCAGAACCAGTGTAGTTGGAACATGATGCCTCGCCTTTGTGTGTGAGGTCTGGGTTGAAGACAAACATTGTCAGACTCCAGTATGGCATCATAAATTAAATAGGTTGGTGATCTGTGACTCTCTGGATAGCGGTCAGCATTAAGGCAAGCAACAACCAATGACAACATTTTGAGGCTACATATTCCATAATTCTTACACTTAAAAGGGGTACTGCATCAATCTGAGGCACTTCCATTAAGTTGGTTGGGCTAAGAGACTGACAATAGAGAATGGTCAGAATCGGTGCAGCAGAGACCAAGATATCCACACTTGGATTCTACATTTCCCATAAATTCAACCTATGGCAACCCTCCCTGCCTCATAATCACCCGCATCATTTAAACTCCATGTCGGACATGCAGACTTTCTGTTAAAAATGTGTTGTCATCTATAATTTTATTTTCTCAGAGTTGATAAAACTCCAGAGTCCCAGAAGACATTATTTAACTGATTGGCGGAGCCAAGTAGAACTCCCAATTACTAGTATACTGACCTTTATGTGTAAAATTAATGGACTTGTCTTTTCCCACATGTAACTTGCAGTAGTTTTGTGCATGCTATTAAGGTATAAGATATTTAGCCTACACGTCAGCTCCATTCTCCAAATGAAATGGTGGCTGTTGTTAGTAGTTTGCCATCCAACCATGCCTGAATCTTTCCTATTCACTGATAATGTATGCTTGGTAGTGAGGAGTTAAACGCCACAGCATTAAGAAATTCACTGTGCACCGCATATCGACTCCCCAGAGACGGCTGGTTGCCCAGAAAGTAAGCCTTTAATGTGAAAACACACACACACACACACACACACACACACACACACACACACACACACACACACACACACACACACACACACACACACACACACACACACACAGAGAGAGAGAGGCCCTCTGGGTACTTTGAAATATTAACTGAATACTATAACAGCTAACTAAAAAGCCTTCTTTACCATTAGTGTGGCTTTGCTTTGGTCTTCATGGACCAATGTCACTCTTAGGAGGTGGTGCTAACTTCCTGGCTGAATGCAAATAAACTAAGCAACCTAGTTAGAGCAGGGTCAGTAGCATTTGTGCTGCCTTAAATCTGAATCCTGTGGATCGCATGTTGTAAGTTAGTATACAACTCTACCCTTATATAAAGAAATCTGATTGGTTTACAAAGTTTACACTATGCCATCCAGCCTGCAAAGGAACATCTGCGCAAAGTAACCATGACTCTGCCTCTTTTCCATTTGTCTGTTCTATACATTATTCATAGCCACCACACTTCATTTAATCTCCCAACTCTTTTTACTTCCAGCAAGCTGATTTATAAAACGATCATGTGCTGACTTTGAAATCTTTCCCCTCCTCTTTCATTCTTCTACTTATCTCTGCTCCAAAAGACAGCATTTGGCAAACAAAATGACATCGCTGCCTTGAGGTGACAAAGAGCATTGCAAAATGTGCTCGTGCTCAGAGAAGGGCTGTTTCTTTTTGAGGGGTGTCCTCCTGAAATCTTAGGCAGGTGTTTTGCTCCTCAGTCTAGTATGTAATGCATGTGTGAAAGATCGATATGTGTGACCAGAGACCAGTGTGCTCTCTGTCTTGCTAAACATTTTGGATTCTTATTAGTGAAAGGGAAAATTGTGAAATACCTTTTACACCAAAGGCTTCTTTGAACAGCCTGCTGTCAAAACAGTTATAGTGTGTCTCTTTGTTCAAATATATTCTGTAAGGAGGGACAATTTGGCAGTTTGCAAAAAAAGGCTTGTACTTTGTCAGGTTCTTGTCTCTAGCTACAGGTCGGCACCCTATACGAATCTATGCAAGCAAAGGTATGTTCCTGCACTGTTACAGAAATCAGGGCTCTGATATCTTCACTGATTTGGCTTCAATAGGAGCCTCATTACTGCATGTCCTCTTGCAGGATGCACCAGCTGTGTGAAAAAATTGAAAGCCCTCTGCAGCTGTTAGATGACAAAGTGTGTCAGTTCTGCACCAAAGTGGAACAAAGGGCTAATACTGAAAAGTTGGCAAAGAGAGGAGGGCAAACAAAGAGTTTAGAAAGTGATCGATCAGTGAAAACAAAATGAATGTTCTGTTAAACTTTCTTATAGTGATTCAGAGAGACAGATTGAGGACATGTTCCAGTTATTTGCTATTCTGCTGAGCTGACCAGCTAAAGACAAACTGGTGAAGAAATAAGGTGAGGGCAGTAGCAGACAGTTGCTCTCTGCCAAGCTGCTGAGATGTGATAGAGTGGTCTGTTTTGGGGAAAAGGGTGTCTTATGGGAGGTGGAAGTAGAAGAACATTTGAATTGAGTCCTGTAGTTAGGTTATTGCTAGGAACAAATTGTGTTCCCACTGCTATATTGATGAAAAGCCCTAAAAAGCTCTTAGCATATTTTTATATTTTGTCTCTCATGATGTTGACCCGAGAATGCACCCTTGCTCAATTCTACACACTAAGGGCCCTATCTTGCACCCAGCGCAATTGCCTTTGTACACCGACGCATGTATCATTCCTATTTTGCACCCGACGCACAGCGGACTTTTCCCACCACAGACGCACGTCGGTAAATTAGGGAATGATTTTGCGCCCCCCGTTGGCGGTTCAGCGAAAAAAGGAGGCGTGTTCCGGCGCAAACGTTCCCTGGAGCTATTTTGCAGTTTCAGAAAACAATTCCGCCACTGACCAGGAAAAACCTGGTCTAAAGTCAGTGGCGCTAGTCTAAAGTCAGTATAGCGCGTTATTCAGATGCTATTTTAGGGGCGAATGCTTGGCCATAATGTAGCGTGTGCACAATGCGCATACACTTCTCTCATCTAAACGGACGCAGCAGTTCCCATTTTTGCAAACCATGCATAATTACAAAGGAAAATATTACTGAAAATGTGCTTCAGGTGTTTGGATAGATCAGGAGGCACTTTATAGTACAGTCCTCAAAAAGTCGCAGCATTCTTTGTGGCTTGTTGTGTTTTACACAACATTTCCATGAATCATGGATGTGCTGATGACATAAATGAGGAAATATTAGAGGACTTAAGGAGACGTGATGTTGAACTACGGTGGGATTGGACACTCCGGCGGATTCTGGTCCGGGAGTGGAGATGCGCGATGCGCTCCTGATGGGTGGATGGAGATGGAGTGGGGGGAGGAGGAAGGGGCACAACAGGTGCAGGTGGTGCGTTTGGAGGCCCACGCTCCATGGCTGTAGCAATCCTCTCCAGACTTGAGGAGATGCGCCCGAGAGGCCGCAGCAACATCGCCACCCGGCCAAGACGGGCATTTATTACTTTGCCGCATCTCGGACAGCTCCCGCTGGCGTGTGCCAGACAAATCCGCCATTATAATAGCATACCGCCATGGAACAAGCACGCCTGCTCTTAAAGGGAATGTGAGATGACGCTCTGATTGGTTTATTGCACGTTACGCCCAAACCACACCTAGCTTCTTCAGACCAACCCATTTTAGATTTGCATGTTAGCAAACTTGAGTTAAAGTCCCATAATGTAAAAAGTGAGATTTCCATGTTTTTGATTATGAAGCAGGTCGAGGTGCTATATAAATACTGTAAAAGTATCAAAACTATATATAGTTATAAAGTGCCACTACAGTTCCGTTACAGTCGTTGCCTGTCTGCAATGACAGTGCAGAGACACATTATTATGAATTCCACTTGCTTTCTTGGCTTTCTTTCTCTGCGTAGCATTCAAGCGCTAGGGTTGTTCAGATCAAAAGAAGATGACCTCGACCTACACTGTACAAGTTTGCCTGTAAAAGGTGATAATATGTCAGATGTGTTTACAGCCTGTTTCTGCTGGCCCAAGTGGCCAAAAAGATCAGTTATTGCTGGTATAAAAATGATCAATCAAATCTAAATTTACTAAAGTGTTGCCTAGCATGTAGCATGGCTAAAACACTATTTGGCCAGCCTCTGATGTAGCATAAAAATATATTATATTTTTACTCATTTCAATTTTGCTTTGTTTTTGTTTAGAATTGAATTGTATTTCTGTAATTTTACTATTGCTACATTTGTCTACTTGGTATATTCTACATCCATTGGGATCCATACTGGAAAAGGGATCCATCGTCTGCTTTATCTTTTTTTTTCACCCATGAAAGGGTACTTTGTCTACTTTCTCTGAATCTTGACTTGACACAGTTCACATGACGATGTTATATCTTGGGGGTCATATTCAATATCACACCAAATAAAAATGTCTTCTAATTACACTGAGCAGATAGCTGATCACAGATACACTAGCAGGGTCACTAATGTATGCATTTACACAAGACGAGAGAGTCATCACAACCCTCAAACATCACCTGAGGAGCCCACACAGTGGACACCGCAGTGCTAGCACATGGCACTATTTGGTTAGTAAAACTCTAAATTTAGTGTGATAAGTATGTCTGGGTAGGCAATGTTGTGCTGATCGGGGCAAATCAATATTTCTTTATCTGCAGCTCAGGAGGAAAGGCAGGTTTTTCTGCTCCCAACAGCAGCCCCCTCAACTTGAGTGATCAATAGTCACGTTCCTACTGATGTTGTCTGGACTTCTCTGGAAACAAGTAGATGTGTGTGTGTTTCTGCCCGTGGCCGTTTGTCATCCTGCAAGAGTGAATGTGATGAGCTCTATGTACTGTGTGTGTGTGTGTGTGTGTGTGTGTGTGTGTGTGTGTGTGTGTGTGTGTGTGTGTGTGTGTGTGTGTGTGTGTGTGTGTGCGCATGTGGTATCAGAATGTTACATTATCAGTAGTTGAAACATCTATCTATCTACAACTGATCCTTCTATTGATATGTCAATAGAATGAAAACTATTTAGTAACCGTAATGTAATAACAAATCTGGAAACTTAAAGGTCCCATGACATGGTCTTCTTTGGATGCTTTTATATAGACCTTAGTGGTCCCCTAATACTGTATCTGAAGTCTCTTTTATATAGACCTTAGTGGTCCCCTAATACTGTATCTGAAGTCTCTTTTATATAGACCTTAGTGGTCCCCTAATACTGTATCTGAAGTCTCTTTCCCAAAATTCAGCCTTGGTGCAGAATTACAGCCACTAGAGCCAGTCCCACAATGAGCTTTCCTTAGTATGTGCCATATCTGTGTCTGTAGCTATTGAGGAGGAGAGAGGGGGGGGCAAGGTGGAGGGTGGGGGTGTGGCCTTGACCAACTTCCACTTTGCTCATTTGAAAGCCATGATGTCTCTCTCTCATGGGTGGGCCAAATTCTCTGGGCGGGCAAAGCAGAGAAAGGGAAGGTAACCTTACTCCTTATGACCTCATAAGGAGAAGATTCCAGATCGGCCCATCTGAGTTTTCATTTCTCAAAGGCAGAGCAGGATACCCAGGGCTTGGTTTACACCTATCACCATTTCTAGCCGCTGGGGGACCATAGGCAGGCTGGGGGAATGCATATTAATGTTAAAAAACCTCATAAAGTGAAATATTCATGCCATGGGATCTTTAACAGTGTTAGTTTATTTTGGGTCCCTGGCTTAAGATATTGATTAAAATGTTGCACAATTAATGAAAGGAATAGTTCAACATTTTGGATATATATCCCCCCCTTTGCTTTCTTGCAGAGAGTTAGAGGAGAAGATTGATATCACTCCCATACCTGTTCTGTACTGTAAGTAGGGTGAATTTTTCCCAAAAGGTTGAGCTATTTCCTTAATTTAAAATTGGCACATAGCACACATTGCACAGTTTGTTTCAGACATGTTGCAGTCATAAAGTAAATTACATCTTGACATGCTCTTGTCTTGAGATCTCATTGTACTCTCCTGACCAGACCTCGTGCATATTTGAACATGTGTCTCACCCAGACTTTCTCAGAACCACAAACTGCTTTGTGTATCCACAGCCAATATGATGGAGAGGTATAAATGGATCTGTTGCAGCTTGACTTTGCTGATGGTAAAGGGAAGCATAGCTTCAGGAGCTAATTGTTTGACTGCTTCAGGAGGCAGGTTCTGCCCCCTCTCCTTTATCAGCAAGTGTCTTCCTCACTAATAAGTACTGATGAGCTTGGCGAGGTTGGGTCAAGACATTTGCATAAACTGATGTCCAATTAGACTTGCAGTGAGCCAGCTTCTTTGTACACATTTCATTTCAGTAGTAAGGGACTACATGGACCTTATTACTGGAAGAAAATCTGTGTAAACATGTACAGTAGAACAGATTTTGTGCAGTCTCATAGTGCATCTTTTGAATGAAACTGACTACAAGTGATAGCAACACTTTCTTACGGTATCAGCATGATTAATGTAGACTTGTAAATTCTAACCAAGAAGTCCTCATTATGGATGTGTTTTCAGTAGCCTATACATAAAAAAATGTTGGTCTTCAAATGGTGAAAAGACAAGTCAATGTGACAAGTCAAAGTGCTGTAAGTGACAAGATGTGAAGACTCCTTGGCTGACTGACCTACATAAGCCTCATGGCTACGGTGAAAAAGACAGGAACACCAGACATCTCAGGGTTGTCACAATGAAATGTTTTTTCTGCACTTGGGAAAAGCTGGTGCCTAAAGAGGAAGCATTTGATTCCCTTTGAGCTCAAAATCTGTTCGAAGCTTATTTCAGTGAATCTGTAAATAAAATGTAACACAGTGACAAAGTGTGCACATGTCATTTGCACTTTTGCTTTTGCAGCAGGAGGTGATGAAGGTGATCATTATGGCATTAAATGCATGCTAAAAAGGGAGAAAAGAATTTGTGTTTTTACCATTCCTGGTATATGATAAATGACAACCTTTCAGGGTTGGCCCTCAGCTCTAGACTTTTGTGGGCCCTAAGCACTGTGAATATTATTTTTTCAAACACACATACTGTAAGAATAAGCATGTAGACTAAACCTATTAGCAGCAACACTATCTTTAAATAGACTACAGTAAATACAGTATTTGTCTATTACCCCCTAACCCCATGACTGGTCCTTCTTAGGGCTTTTTGCTTAACCTGGTTAGTTTGATGAATATTTTAGTGTTATGTTCTTATTGGAAAGAGCTGATTCATTCTTACATGTGTAAGATGTCTAGATGTAGAAAGGATATGACCCGACCAAAAAAATATGACGCATAAGGCAACCATATGTTGAAGAACATATATTTATTACAAATAACTATTGTTATTGTGCCAAGGCTGGTACATTGAGCAAATGAGAAAGAAAGACAAAAGAGCAAGAAACAAGGGCAAAACAGGTGAAATTTTACTAGATATGGAAACAGCAAATGAGCATGTAGTTTGGGGCACTAGTTTGGAAAGCCACAGGCAAGTAGTTTAGTCTTATTTTAATCAAATGTATTCTCTCTCTCTTTCTTTGGTTGATTATTATTACAGTGACCTTTCATATACTCGGGTTTAAAGTACATTTGTGCTATTACTTTTGATTTTTTACGAGGAACCTCTACATATATTCATTTATAGTGACAGTAAATTCCTGCAGTGAAACATCCACCAGGCAGGCACGTAAGGACATAACATATGGCTGTTCCCATGTAAAAATAATTATACCACTTTCTTAAACCAACCTCCAAATGTAATTTATTTAACTTTAATCATGGGCTGCAGTGCTGGCAAAATGTTAAAGAATAGCTTGTGAAGATACTTATCTCAGTTTGTGTTGACTTTCGTTCTTGTAAATCACCTGTCTCTGAGCTTATTGTTTTATCACAATTTGTTGGCAAAAATGGCAAGAAATGTTGTCAGTTTTTGGTTAGTTGTGTGTGTGTGTGTGTGTGTGTGTGTGTGTGTGTCTATAGGCTTAGTCTGCCTTTAAACAAACCAAAAAAACAATTCCAGTGCTGGTTCCATGGTATCAGAATTTTGGATTTAGGTTAGCACTCTAGCCCAATGGATTTTGGGGATTGCGGCACCTGGGGGGGTGGCGATCATATTTCTTGGGGGGCGGTAGCCACCCCGTGCCCCCCTTCTAGCCCGCCCCTCAACCTGTCAGAAAAAGTAGAGTGACCTGGAATAGAAGAAAGCTAAACCTTGCTATAAATAATACAGTGTTATTGGTTTAAACTGACAAAATCTATACTGACTGCAATTCCAATGTACCAGAGATGCCATTCAACAGTTTGCATACATTTAATAATCCAAACTATACAGAAAGCTGCAGAATGTAATAGAAGCTTTCTCAGTGCAAGAAGAGCTCACTTTTACCAAGCAAGTATTGAATGCTGTAGCCATCAATGATGTATGAGACGCCAAAAACACACATATGCTGTAGATGTAAGAGAGAATGACCTCAACCTAACACATAAAATGAACACAACTTGTGCAGCTGAATGTGTTAAAAGCTCATTTGTCTTTTTGTTGTTCATGTCTCTGATGAAGAATAATAAAGAATATAGTAAAGAATGAGCTCTTCCATGGACTTTACCATTGCCACATAGCATTGATCTCTGCCGCTTCATTCTGATTGGCTGACAGCCAGCAGCCTTTGCCAAGAGTTTGATACACCAAACAGAAACTGCAGCTGCAGGGAAAGGAAAGTCAGGTGAGCTGCAGTTCTGGTATAAAAAAGGGAACCCATGGAGGATTGATGAGTGTCCTTGATGAGGATGGATGACGGCTAGATGAAGCATGATGGAAAGTTAAAGCTTGGATAAACTTGTGTGTCAGGGTAGATCATGCGAAAAATCACATGCGTAGCCAGATTCACTCTAAATTTACTCAAGGAATGATGAATTTGTGTTAAAAGCTTCCTCGACAGGAAAGTTCAGAGGCAGTCAATGGGCCCCCAGTAAACTATATCAGGATTAAGACTGGAAAGAAATGTATCTTATTGCATTTGTATTTTCAGAGTTAAGCGTTGGCTTCTTGCTTCTGAACTGATGAACAGATCATTGTCGGAGCAAATCATTTCTACTGACATATCAAGCTGAATTAATTTAAGCTGTAACAAAATCACAGCCTAGATTGTTACCTTTCCATTTGGCTCTTGCTTAAACTGATATGGAATGATTTGATGAAAAGTGCTGTGCTAAATGTAATCCTTGCTTTGATTATGTGACATGTTACAAGATTCAGTCCAGGGCAGTTGTGTTGAAAGATGGTGCAGAGAATAATTGTTCTTGGACTGTAGAATTCCAGCTTCCAGTGTGTGTGTGTGTGTGTGTGTGTGGGCTGGTGTTAGCTCTTTCCAGGCCCTCTGTGACATTTTGCCATGACGGCTCTCTTCTACACTTTTAAAGCTGTACAAATCAATACTTCTTATATTAATAATGGATGAAATGACTAGGTGTAATGGAACAGCGTCACTGGTGGTGACGAACACACGGAGACTTATGACCCAACTCTTCCCTCTTTCCCTCAGCTCTACAGAGTGTTGAGGGTCTGGAACCTCTGCTCTCATCAACTTTATTTTAAGCTGTAGCAGGCAGCTGTATGCTACCTGTCTCTGGAGCTGATGGAGACCAAAACAGAGCTAATAGGAGAGTGAATACTGGACTTCGTTCATCAAGTGGAAAGAAACACGACTCCAGATAAAGTTGCTTTGTGTCTGCTGGATGTGTAAATAGGTATTCCTAACATGTTCCTCATAACACACACCCTATAGTTTTCCATCTTTATAAATGATGATTGCCCAGTTTTCCTGTCACTATGTCATGTGTCCTGCTCAGTGTAACATCTCAGATGTAAGTTTTCCTTGAAGCTGGGGCAGGCACTTTATTATCCATAATTATATTTCAGCATATTGTAATTCATATGGTCTGAGAGAAAACTAAACGTCTGCGTTTCCTCCTTGGCTCTGTTTTACCTGTTATGGGAGACTTTGGCCAATCATAGGCCATTTCAAAGAGAGAGAGTGTTTCTATTGGCTGTTCTACAAATGCAGATGTGTGAGCACATTTGGTGAAAGTTCTAAAAACTGTAGGTTAGGGCTGCAGCTAATTAAGGGCTAAACTATTAGATAAGAGATACTTTATTGTTATCCATCCATATGCAGTGCAGTACTGTACATATAGGAATAAAATTGTGTAAAAATGTATTCTAGTTTATTGTCCAGGAAGCGGCCATTTGCTTTTACAAGGAAAACAGGATGGTCATTCTCGTAGACTTGCCGCTATATAACTGCATATATAACGAGTACCACTACATATATATATATATATATATATATATATATATATATATATATATATATATAATGGTATTAATAGTTTTTTTTTGCTATCTGCCTACTCCAGCTTTATTCAAACCTGGTTTATCTCATTCATCAGGCCACTCTCCCTTATCTCATACTTTATATTGGTAAATGACTTCACTTTAGTGAAGTCTGAGCTCTAATGTGTTATACCTGATCTTGTGCGCTCAGATCATTCCACAGTATCTCTACTATGATTAATGTTAGTTGTGCCTGCGTCTTAAAATCCTGTATTGTCCCAGTATTGGGTTTCACCAGGCACTCTCCATTAGTTCTGCTTTGGATTCCTTCCAGTAGATCTTTTCTTCAGAAAGTCCCTTAGGTCGAGCCCTGCCATTCCTCTTCCTGTTCAAATCACATGTTATCTTCCATCCAATAAAGCGCTCACCTGATGGTCTCTGCCAGTCTTGGCTGCAGAATTGATTTTCTTCCGAAACACATCAGTCTACTTAAAACCATCTACCATTGCTTTACTATTATTATCTGAAAGAACCATTGTTTTATAGCTCTTTCAACTTATTTCTACCTGTTTTTGAAGATGTTTGTTCTATGGTTTTGTCCCAGTCTTAACAAAGACTAGTGTATTAACCTCTGAGATTAACTCCTATACTATATTGAAAAGATTTGTGACAAACATCACTAATGACTTTAACAGAAGACTGATATTGCTGTTTAGACTGTACAGTAAGGAGGAGGTAATACATTTTAGTAACTCCAGTGAAGACAGCTGACTGACAGCCAGTAAATACACTTTCTCTGTCGGATAAGATGCAACTCCCATGTTTTACACTCCCAGGTGATTGGATTTCGTGTACTGTTGTGCAAACATATGTGCAAATGGTCACTTAAAGTTTCATATGTGGAATTTTAACTTACCAAAATGTATTAAAGGTGCACTATGAGTTCCTGCATGGTTTCAGCGCAATTTCATTTTTGTCTCAAATCGTAGGCATCTCTCCTTGATCCGCTAGCTGCCTGCCCCCTGAAAACACTGTGAAAAAGCTTGGTCTTAAACACAAGGGTCTTAAACGTCAAACAAACACTAGGGGCAAAATACAACAAACCACGTTCGGTGATTGGCAAGATAGTTGGGGGAGGAGGTGGGGGTTAGTGCGCATGATTGGCTGGAACGTGGTTTGTTGTATTTTGGTGCACAGCCTGTGCCCCTAGTGTTTCTTTGACGTTTACGACCAGGCTATTTCACAGTGTTTTCAGGGGGCAGGCAGCTAGCGGATCAAGGAGAGATGGCTACGATTTGAGACAAAAATGAAATCGCGCTGAAACCATGCAGGAAGTCATAGTGCACCTTTAAATTCATTTCAAGAAAAATCTGTGTTCAAATGAACATTTACCTAATGTTATCTGCTTGCTTGCCTTCAATTCTTCTTTCAGGTTTTCTTTATTACTGTATTTACTCACTAAATAAAATAAAACATAAATACTGTATACTTTATTAATCCCTCTTGGGGAAATGTATTTGTTTGACTCTGTTTTGTTATTTTATTATACATCCACATACACATGCATTGGAGAAATTTCAGAGCGAGGGGGCTGCCCATAGACAGACTGGCGCCCCGAGCAGTTGAGGGTTCGGTGTCTTGCTCAAGGGCGCCCCTCCGCCCCTACTTATTTACTTATCCTAACTGAGCTGCAGCTGTTTATGCAGTTTGGCTTGTTTTGTTCCACTAATGAAGGCACCACCCAGGCTCTGCAGCTCTAATGATTCATTCAGTCTCCAACTGTACCCACTTAGGTTTCAGAAATTGATTAGCAGATGGCAATCGGTCATTGTGGTATATTATCACAACCATCACCACAGCTGAATACTAAATCTGATGTGGAAATACCATAAATTGTTGGTTCTTCTGTAATGGTATCTGCAATATAGTATTGATATACAGTATATAATTAGAAATTGCACCAATGATAACTGTTGACAAAGGTCTGTGGTTTATCCAGGTGAACTGGGACATTGTTTCTGAAAGACATAATGCTGTTCAGTTATTCAAATGTAATTCTTTGAATGCATGTTCATCTCCATTGTATTGGAGTGACAGCACATGTTTCAGAGGTGAATAAAATAAAAACCTCAGCACCTATAATTAAATTATGCATATCTACACACTTCTAAGGTTTTCTTTTGGGTGAATTGACCCTTTAAGATACAGCTATTCAAATAAGTTATTTTTCTTCTAGATATTGAACTGTTCCATTCTTGGAATCTTAAGACATAGGTATGTATTTTGTTGTGTTTTCTGGACAGCTTGACACAAGCATGGCAGTGAGCAGTAAACACACAAACACAGCGCCTCAGAAACCTTTCACTGACATCACAGATGCTATATCCATATGTTTCTCCAGTCAGTTTCAACTGAACATATTGAACTTCCTGTATCTAAAACAGGATTTGACAAATGGAACTGTGACCTCAGAATAAAAAAGCAATTACTGTTTGTACTCCTATCTCTTCCAGCTTCCTCTTGGTCTTCTCCTGTCTCATACTTTCAGTCTTTGCCACCATCAAAGAGTTCAAAAATAGCTCAGAAAGTGCCTTGTACATCCTGGTAGGTATCATTTAATTTGCTGTAAACCTATTTCTCCATATACATTCATGTCACAGGGTTAACTTCACCAGTTTGGTTTGTTCCACAGGAAATTGTGACCATCGTGGTGTTTGGGGTGGAGTACATTATAAGGATATGGGCTGCCGGCTGCTGCTGTCGATACAGAGGATGGAGAGGGAGGCTAAAATTTGCCAGAAAGCCTTTCTGTGTTATAGGTGAGATAACAGGGTCACTGGATGTCATTTCTCTCACCTTGCTCTCTCTGAGGAACAAAACAGACAATTTAATTCTGTTTTTCCATCTCTTCCTTTTTCAAATGCTGGAGGGTCTGAGCGAATATAAGATAACTTTGTTATGCTTTCTCTTTTTTGTTTTTCATCATATCCGTTGCCTCGAGGTTATGCAAAAGTAAAAGAAAAGTACTAAAGTAAAGAAAATTTGACACTTTAAATACTATTTGACTAAGTACTTGGAATAACTTTTGAATTACAAAAAAATCGATCATCGTTGCACACAGTAAAGTGCTGTAAATTCAGTCTGATTTGATTAAGGATGCTATCTCTCGCTTCCCCTGCTTCCCAGAGTGTGTTTAGTTCTTTGATTGTGTTTTGCTCTTTCTCCAGACATCATGGTGCTGATAGCCTCAGTATCCGTACTGGCAGCTGGATCTCAGGGCAATGTTTTTGCCACCTCGGCCATCAGGAGTCTGAGATTCCTGCAGATCCTGCGCATGCTGCGTATGGACCGACGGGGAGGAACCTGGAAGCTGCTCGGATCTGTAGTTTATGCCCACAGCAAGGTTACATCATTTTGTTATTTTTCTGTAGAGGTTCACAAGGAGTTGAAATACCTTTCTCAATTTTGTGATCAGAGAGTTTCTGTAATTAGCCAGCCATATGTGGTGTGCACGGCTGTAAAATTATCACACCGAAATATCCAATGAAGTCACAGGCTTTTCAACTAAAAGATTTAAATGAAATTAGTTACTATGCTTTAAATAATAATGGTGGTGGGTATAAAAATGACCTGATATGATAAATGATTACTTTAAATGATCCTTTACTGCCTTCTCTTTGATTAATGTCCACTTCCAACATCTTTTTAGAAGTACATTTTTTTACCTAGAAAACATACAAGTGAAAATACTTTTTTCTACCTTGAGTTATATCTGTAGTCTTCCTCGTAAGCTGCATACAGCCTTAACAATCTCTATAAATAAGCTAAGGCAGATCGAGAGGCAAAACCCCAGGGCAATAACAGGACTTTGATAAGTGAGGGGGGAGATGTCCCAGCCATCCCCAGTGGAAATAATGTCATGGACTGCTGCCTTCTTTGTGACTTGTTCATCAAGCTGCCAATACATCATGTCACAACCTTTATCATTTCACAGCATTCTCTTTCCTTTAGTCTATATCCATGATGTTCTACTTCTGGGATTGCTTCGTTGCCTTGGGATATTCCGGATTTCACTCTTTTAAGCCGGATGTCCGTTACCTTCTGTTTTGTTTGCGTTGGAATTTTCAACTCTGATGGATTTATGAGGACTATGGTTAACTGCTCCTCAAATCTCTGCAGGGTAAATCCAGACAGCTAGCTAGACTATCTGTCCAATCTGAGTGTTCTTTTGCACGACTAAAACTTTTGAACATACACGTTCCACCAAAACAAGTTCCTTCCTGAGGCTATTTTCAGAGGCACCGTGGCTTTTCCCGGTGCTTAGCGCCACCCAAGACGATTGTGATTGGTTTAAAGAAATGGCAATAAAGCAGAGCATGCGGCGCTGTGGAGGAGGGTCTGGCAAAGCGAGACTATCTTTCCCTGGAATCATAGCATCACCCATACAATACAGTATGTCACTATATTTTGCTAGCCTTTGGCCACATGAAGAACTGAGTACTTAGTCAACAAGATGATCAGGTACAAATAGAGGGTACCAGGTTTAAGGCCTCTGCACAAGTTTACATCTAGTATTCTAGTCTAATGGTAGACATCTTCACATGGGGAATTAAACCATCGCAGTTGAAATTACAAGTGCTTTATTTTCCAATGTGCTACTTCAGGGACACACTGTTTCCAGTCGTGTCTCTTCCAAGTAATTCTGTCATGGTGAGGACATTTTTTTCTTTGTTTTATTTTAATGAGCTTTGAAATACAATTATTAGATGGCACTAATAAGCTGTGAAAAATGAGCGACTGTGTGTGTTTGTGTAAGATGTGGTGAGAGGTAGGAAGGGCGGGTGTGTGGCGTCTGTCGAGGGAAATAAAGGCGTCTATGAAGTACTTGGTTTGCCACAGAGGGCATGTGACTCACACAATCACGTCCAATATTATTACAGAAGGGCCATTTTTACCAATTTACAGGGGTTACGTCACCACTTTGCAAGGCATCCTAGATTACAATTTATTACTTTAGATTCCCTGATGCTCATTGTACTGGTTTTCCCTGTAGGAGCTCATCACAGCGTGGTACATAGGTTTCCTGTGTCTCATCCTGGCTTCATTCCTGGTCTACTCTGTGGAAAAGGAGTCAAATGAGGAGTTTGAGACCTATGCTGACGCTCTTTGGTGGGGACTGGTAAGACTTAACCAAGAGACCTGAGACCTAGAATAGCATCCTGTGATGTTATGATACTCATTTTCCTTCCCCCATTTCCCCCCATTTCAGTTTCCTTGTATTTTCTATTTAAAAAAATCTACAAACCTTTACCACACCACTTAAATGAAGTATGTGACTTAAATTGATGTTTTCATCAGATCACTCTCACGACCATTGGATATGGTGATAAAGTTCCCAAGACGTGGAATGGACGCTTGCTGGCAGCCACATTCAGTATGATCGGGGTAGCCTTCTTTGCTCTTCCTGCTGTAAGTACAAGGGCTCGTCAGCAGTACTTTGACCCAGTGTCGTTGCCGAAAGATTAAGCTTAAAGTGCTGATTTGTAAGAGCCTTGTTTGTGTTCATTTGGTCTATCATGGTGTTCAAGCACTCACTGACGCAGTGTTACTGCTCTCCACGTTCCCTAAAAAAGAGTGTGTCCAGTTTTGTCACGTATTCTTGGATTTCTTTTATTGTTAAAGCTTGAATTTCTATAGATGTCGCTGTGTCTGTTATCTGTTTAACTTATAACTACTCAGTTTTCTTTATGTTTATTCCAAACAATCAGAACATTAATTACGTCACGTTTTACCGTGAAAGACCCCACAGACTGTGAAAATTTGGACCAGCAGATGTGAAAACTTGGTTTATATAGTTGTCATTGGTCTATGCTTGAGAGTAAACATAGCAGATTATTTCCTCAAAGATGCACTAATTATTATTCTTATGTGGAGAATTTACATTCATCGGATCACCCAAAACATGACTCCGAATACTAATGCTAATGCCAATGCTAATGCTAAAAGTTCAGGCAACTGTTGGTTAGCACAACATCAATAAGGTAATGTCTCAGTGTTGTTTTCACAACTGGTTGCGCCGCAACCAAGTGGCCAAAAAAATAAATAAATGCTGCTTTAAAATGTAAGAGGTAGGCCTATATTATTATTGGGTGAGGCTATTTGCACCTCTGGTACAATTAGCAGTGTATGCTATTTGTACCCTGGTGCAATTAGAAGTGCTATTCGTACCCTGGTGCAATTAGAATTAATGTTATTCGTACCCTGGTGAAATTGGAAATGAATGCTATTCGTACCCTGCCGGTGCACACAGCAATGTGTTCTATTAATACCCCATCTGGTACAAATATCAATGTATGCTATTTGTACCCCTGTGCATTTACACACAGTTATCCATACTACTCATGTATTACACCTTTTTAGAATATTATCGCCCTGACATTCTTACCACAACCATAACCAATCCCACTTCTCTTGCCTAAACCTAACCAACCCAACTAGAGCAGGCATATTCATGAGTCTTCCCCTACCACCCTGCAAAAAAATTGAGACAGTTAAACCAAACCAATCACCTCACCTCACTGGGGAATCAAACTCCAGACTCCCAGACCAAAGCTCAGGGTTCTAACCACCCACCTAACAGTTCTTACAGAATGTTGAACAACTGTTTACCACTTGGTGTCTTCAAGCCGCGGTTGCTAGGTAACCATACTATATACAAAAAATAGGTACTAACCTATCGTACTAACTAACAAACTAACGGTTGTATGCTTTCACTGAAGGCAGAAAGCGCAACTGTAGTATCCATTTTCCGCTAGAAATTCAATTGTTATAAACTTTAGAGACAAAACTTTCCTAATATGCCAGTTTCTGCGGTCATGGAAGATGAACTTCCGCCATGATTTCGGTGCACATACGTCACAATAGCTCAGCTGTGTGGCCGTGGCTATTCGTACCGGGGGTGCAAATAGACACTCCGATTATTATTTGTAACAAATAAAGCAGTGAAGAATGAAAATGAATTATTACATGTAGCCTAATATGTGGTGCTTATACAAAGAGCAGTAATAGACCTTTTTCACAGCCGACATTTTGAGTTGTCCTGGCAGGGAAAGCACAGGTGGAACCAATAACACAAACGATCATGGCTCGGTTACCTTTAAAGCGTAACTCTCGCCAAAATGCAACCCAGGGTCTTTTTGTGAATGTACCCAAGTCAAACTTTCATTTAAAAGCATATTTAGGACAGAAGCGCCACCTTTAAGATTTACCGTATTTTCTTTTTTCGTTCAAATTTTGAATGGGAGTGATAGGGGCACTTTTATGCTAGCCTCAAAATAGCTATTTTTAAAACACTAAGAAGGCTCGACACAACATGAAACTTTGCTCGAAGTATCACCAGGGGCTCTACACCTTAACAAAAGCATTGAGAACATTGTTTGTGTACCCAGAGTTTACTAAAAAGAAAGGTTTTGAACAACTCACAGTAGCTCTTGTTGTTTCCGGCCGCTACCACCTCGGCAATCAAAACGAGTCGATATCCGAATGCAAATGACTGAACTCCATAGGAGGAAATGTCATTCTTATATGAGGCTCCTTTTTCAACTACAAGGTCAATATTGTTTTTCACTAACGACAAAACAACAAATTTTCCGTGCATTTATATGGAACTAAGCTTTAGGAGCTTTCCGTCTTTACTCTCCTCCCGGTTACGTTGCATTCGGAAATCGATAAATTGCTGCGGCCGGAAAACAACAAGAGCTACGGTGAGTTGTTAAAAACCTTTCTTTTTAGTAAACTCTGGGTACACAAACAATGTTGTTAATGCTTTCATTAAGGTGTAGAGCCCCTGGTGATACTTCGAGCAAAGTTTCATGTTGTGTCGAGCCTTCTTAGTGTTTTAAAAATAGCTATTTTTAGGCTAGCATAAAAGTGTCCCTAGCACTCCCATTCAAGATGCCATTTGACCGAAGAAACAAAAATACGGTAAATCTTAAAAGTGGCGCTTCCACTTCCAAACGAAGGTTTGACTCGGGTACATTCACAAAAAGACCCTTGGTTGCATTTTGGCAAGAGTTACGCTTTAACAGTGTCAGTGAACACACACACACACACACACACACACACACACACACACACACACACACACACACACACACACACACACACACACACACACACACACACACACAAAAAGGCCCTGCTGAACCTGGAGCACCTAAACACAATGCAGTCATGTTGGTAATTACTCATGTGCTCCCTTTGTTAAGAAATGTCTGCTGTAAAATATGTTGTATAATGATGTGCAGTACTTTATATGATAGGTGCACCTCAGCCACATAAATACTTTTACGATTCTTTTATGATTTTGTCAATCAGAAAAAAAGCACTCTTAATGAGTAAGCTTTAAGAAAGCAGCTAAGACCTGATCAGTCTAGCGCACATAAAACTGGATTGCTGTGTCAGCACTCAGGAAACGGTCATTACTTTTGCTACACTGACTTCTGATGTGTGTGGAGGAAATCAGCATTTTTCTCTCAGATTTCTACCACCTCAGGGCTTTTGCAGATATCAAATCTGAGATATTATGTATTTACTAGATCTTTTTGTTGGATCTGCTTACTGGTCTCTGTTCCACAAGGTGTTGTAGGAGTTGTTGCAATTCCAACTCCTGGCCAGTAGAGGTCATGAAAGGTAACTGATCACTTTATGGGCTCTCTGTGTCACACTGACTCTGTATAGGGCATCCTGGGTTCTGGCTTTGCCCTCAAAGTCCAAGAACAACACAGGCAGAAACATTTTGAGAAGAGACGTAACCCTGCAGCAGGCCTTATCCAGGTATAACATAACAACACCATGTACAGATTTATCAAACAGAGATAACATCTGTTTTGTGCTCCTGACAAAAAGTACAAAAAATACATAATTTTTATTTCCATCTAGGGTGCTTGGAGGTTTTATGCTACAAACCTTTCCCGTACAGATCTGCTGTACACTTGGGATTTTTATGAGCAGACTGTAGCTATCCCAATGTACCGGTAAGTGATACAACTGTCTGAATAATGCCGTACATTGATCAGCATTTCCAATACATACAACTGTTTTTCCATATCACATTCTGCCATCTCTCTTAAAACTGGGACGCTAAGTGAAAAACTGAACCTACAGAGTCATCTTATTGTATTCCAAACTCCCTTGTTGAATCAGATACTACTGATCTGTTGTGCAGAATCACACCCTGGTGTGACTTTTCACTTTCTGCTTTAATAAGTGTAATTTTACAGTGAAGGGGAGCTGGTGACTTGGCAGTGACACCAAAACCTATTTTGAAATGCTGTTCAAAAGACAACCACTGCCAGTGTCTACTTTGTTGAATTAACCACTTATTTTGCTGTCCAACTGTATGAATCAGCAAATATTTCACGGTGCAGAATTCTGCCCTAGAAGTAGAAGATTGCTGCTTGTCTGTTCTATTTGTAAATGACCTCATGTTTCATTCCAGTAGGAATTTGGGGTGGAAAGGTGATGACCATCAGAATAAATAACTGTCAAAGTAAATGGAATTAGCTTTAAAGTGCCTGGCGGCGAGCTTTAATCTTTCAACACTGAGTTGTTGAAGGTGACTTGACAGAAATGCCCTTTGTCTTTTGCCAGACTTATTCCACCTTTGAATCAGCTGGACCTACTGAGGAATCTGAAGGGCAAGTCATTCAGGTATATAAACATGACAGTGAGAGTGACAAAGCTGATGAGGATCTTATGATCATGAGGATGTCAAGATGCTGATAGTGTGGATAAAAGTGATGATGATGATAATGAGTATAAAAGATGAGCAATATTCTTGGAATTCAAAAGACAGATTTGAAAAAATAAAAATTTACAATCCATGTTAAAGCTACACTCATCTAATGATTATATTAGCAAGGCATCCATCAAAACACAAATGAACAAAGTGGAGCATGTAGCAAGCTAAAGACCCATTTAAATTTCATATCATCAATTTCATTTTTAATGTTTAATGATGCCAGAAACATGACTCCAAATGAATGCTATTGCTAAATGTTGCTCCGTTTCTGCCATATCAACTTTATTGGACTAAAATATGTCAAACATTTCACCCTGCTGTAGCTTTAAAGCAGTTATGATCAATACGTTTATAATAACAATGGATGGAATAGATTTGTGTAATGTGAAAGAGGTCACTCATAGTGACAAACCCACAGCTATTTATCACTTGACACAGTTCATCTCAGCTCTACGGAGCTTCATAGCGTTTTTCATTGTTTGGGTTTTCGGGCCTGTAACTTTACTGCTTAAGTTCACACTCATAACACAGTTTTGACATTTTATTTTTAGCAAAAAGTTAGATAAACCCACTGTACACTACCTGGTCAGCACCAATCGTCAGACAGACACAGCTAACTAGCTGGTGAACATAGTGGAGTGTTTGGATTTCGTATATTGCTCAGTATCTGCTGCATGTGCAAATAGGCAACTGTTTGCTAACAAGTTCGCCATAAAAGGTGAACATATTTCTATTTTTTCTCAACTTTATGTTTATTGGGCAAAGTTAAACAAATGCCATCATTTAAATTCTGCTAAATAGAAATCCAAAACATTTTGTCTGTACAGATTTAAATGGTGGACATATTTCAGTGTTGTGTTCACAGCTTTTTTTCCGCTGCCCCCAAGTGGCCAAAAGAAAATCACATCATATGTAATATTTTTTGTCTCGTCTTATATATGATTTGAATTTGCAGCAGCACAGCTTTTACCATCCAGCAGATTGACTTAATATTTCTTGGTACATTTTACAGTGCTAATCCAGCTCAACCCTAACAATATGGAGCAATGTTGATAATGACATACAGTGTAACACCGTGTAACAGTTGGTGTCTTCTGTCCTCACAGGAAGGAGTCTCAAACAGAAACCTCTCCCAGGTCTGTGATCTGATAGGTTTTTATCCTTCTTCACCTCCCTTTGGCTTCTCTTCAAATCTGCTCTTAGTTGCTGCTGAGGCACTCTTCTTGGGGGAGTGTGTGTACAGTAGCCCACTCTGTGTGTGTGTGTGTGTGTGTGTGTGTGTGTGTGTGTTGGAGTAAGTCCAGAGATTGATGTGGCTGTGTGTTTAAGCACCTCCTTCAAGAATGGTCATGCTGCATTTGCTCACATGGTGCTCAAAGATCAGCTCCCTTTGGCCTCCTTCCCACTTTCTTAAATATTCACCAATAAGCTGGTCTTTGATACTCTGGCTTTCAGCATCACCTCTGGAAAAAGTGATTTTAAACACTTTAAGAGACTTGCTTGATTTGGATCACATTGTTTTTGACAAAAGAAACAAGTGTAATTATTGACAATGTAGTAACACTTTATCATGACTTAGTCCTTTATAAACCATTTGCATATTTTGTGTTTAACCCTTGTGCATCCCTTTAACAAAGTTGTTTTGATGTCCTTAGAGGACAAAGCTGCCCACGTAAAAAAACTGCTATAAAATGATACATTTATATTAATTTCCACTTTCACTGATTTAAATCTATTAACCAACACCAGTCCTGATCATCACTACCAAAAGAATTTTAACCCTTTGAATGCAAATTTGTTTACATAATGCCATTGTTGTTATTATAATAATAATATTAATACATAAGTTTTATATAGCGCTTTACATGGAACTCAAAGACGCTTTACAAACAAAAGAAAGAAAGAAAGAATGAAACAAACAAACAAACAAACAAACAAACAAACAAACAAGATAAGTAAATTATGGATAGGCCAATTGAAACAAGTGAGTTTTGAGTAGTTTTTTATAGGTGTTCAGCGAGTCCAAGGTTCTGATGTGGATGGGGAGTGAGTTCCAGAGGGTGGGGGCAGCTATTGCAAAGGCTTGGTCCCCCAGAGTTCGGTGGGTTGATTTGGTGATGGGTTTGAGGAGGTTTAAGTCTGCTGAGCGAAGGCATCTGGAGGGGCGATGGTGCTGTAAGAGGTCTGTGAGATACGGAGGGGCCAGATTATTGAGAGCTTTGTAGGTGGTGAGAAGAACTTTGTAATGGATGCGCTGTTGTACAGGGAGCCAGTGAAGCTGTTGAAGGACAGGGGTGATGTGTTGTCTTGAACCGGTGTGGGTGAGGAGGCGAGCAGCAGAGTTTTGATCGTATTGCAGTTTTTGTAAGACAGATGAAGGGAGACCATATAGGAGGCTGTTGCAGTAGTCAAGTCTTGATGTAATGAATGCATGGATGAGAGTTTCAGCAGATGATGTCGAGGGGTAGGGGCGAAGACGAGCAATGTTACGTAGGTGGAAAAAGGCAGTTTTGGTGATATGACGGATATGGGGCTTAAAAGTGAGTGTGGGGTCAAAAATGATACCAAGATTTCGGATCTGGAGTGAGGTGTTGACTGTATGTCCAGCAATGGAGAGAGCGAAATCTTGGGAGGAGGCGAGTAGTGATTTTGGACCAATGATGATGATTTCAGATTTGTTGTAGTGGAGTTTAAGGAAATTGGCAGTCATCCAGGTTTTTATTGCAGAGAGGCATTTTGTGATGGTTGATACTGTGGCAGGAGTGATGGATCTAGTTGTGTGTCGTCTGCGTAACTGTGAAATTTGAGTCTGTGATTTTGAATGATAAGTCCAAGGGGAAGCATATACAGGATAAACAGAAGAGGACCTAGCACTGAACCTTGAGGGACTCCGTGATTTACCGGTATGGTATGGGACGTACAGTTGTTGATGGATATGAATTGTTATGAAGAAAAACCTAACATTTCATTATTTTCTGTATGCTAAATGCTAGATGGAATTTAGATTTAGATTTTTTTCACAGTCTAGCATATATCAATCATTAGCCAGAACATGGATTTTGATGCATTGCACTAAACACTGCAGTGCTCCATAATACAGCAGCAATAACTGTGGAAACCAGGAAAATAGCATGTATTGTAAACATAAGAAACTCGATCAGTCATGTGGAAAAACTACAATTTTGAAGCCAGGACTCTAGATTGAAAGCCTGATGTAATAAAATTTATGATTTTATGCTGTAATGGCCATTGGAGCTAAACAATTGTGGTTTTCATGGGTTTCGATGGGGACATTTCTGTCCTTAACCTTCTGGGGTCAAGCAGGATTAGAATAAATTTGTCATGTATTTAGACTAATAGCTTCACAAGTTTTTAATCATACAAGCATGAATAGCAAAAATATTGACAGAAGCCTTATCATTTCCAATGTGTCCACTGACAATTAATATGTGATTTTTAAAATTACATGAATTATATCAAATCTAAAACTTTTCACATTACCAAACTTTTCACAAACCCAACCCCCCGTATTTGCATCTCTATTCACATGCAGATTAGTTTCGGTATTGTGGGAGAACCTAAATCACACTGGACATTGCCCATGGTAAATCAGCTAAAATGCCATGCAGGTTCAAGCATAATTCATTTGGATACAAGCTTTGCATTTTGGAAGATGGTCTGAGTGTCTGTATTTTGGCTACAAAGTTTATTAGACTTATTAGCAGCTGACGTTGAACTTACAAAATTTGAAAAAATTAAAAACTCACATCCTTGCCAAAATGTATGCCATATGCATCAACAAAGCCAAAATGATTGAAATGATTCCCTAAATGTCCCTAGTGATGCATTGAGGTTATCCATAGTATAAAAATCAGCCCTAAAACATCATTATAAAGATACTGGCATGCGTTTAAATTCATTCTACGTGTGTTCATTTATGATATGATATGAAACTGGTTGCAAATGAATTATAAATGATAGTTACAATAACGTGTTACTGGCATCACAATCTGGCACACACTGCTGTTTTTGTGACTGTATCCACTGCTACTTTATCTTTTTGTGTCTCCTCTACTGCCCACCACTCCAGTAATGAAAATGCACACAAAGACAGACTTTGCGGGTGCTGTCCGAGAGCTATTAGGTATAGTTGCTGTACAGTTAGGCCTACTAACAACTGCACTGCAAGTCTGTGTGTCTCCTTCCATTCCCACCTCTGCTCTTCCCTCACTTTAAGTAAAGGTAGAGGAATCACAGAATAAGGACCTTTTTTAGATAACATTTCACTTAATGAAAAATAGAATCTGACTTTTTTTGCACACCTTTTACCTTTTACTCTAAAAGAAAAAAAAATGTCAAACCTACATCCTTGTTTACCGCCCTGTCACAGTTGATTTATGGTTTCTGTTTAGTAATGTCTTTATGCAGTTTATTTGCTTGCTGCCTTTTTGCCTAATCAGCACTTAAAAACTTCTGTTCAGCAGGCAAGGTGCATATTGCTGAGTATCAACAGTGTGTTTCCTTTGAACGATTCCCGTGTATGAGGTGGAGCATACAGTATGATGGTGAATTATTTTGCATGATTTGTGTTCACTTTTTGCATACAGTGAGATCACAGCTTTCTTTTTGAGACGTGCAGTGTCACTTTGCTTCCCATGCATGCTTGCTTGTAGCTTCCTGCTGCTTGTCTGACCTACTGAATGCTCGTATGTGGACATGGCTCCTTCTGCTGTAGGACATTGCCCATTTTGCATTTCTTCTGAGGTAAGATTTATTATCACATTAGTGCTGAATTAGACAAATTCCAAAGCTTACACTTAAAACAACAAAGCAGTAGGATGAAGACATTTAGTTACAGATAGTTGTGTACTTTAATTGAGTGATACTATAAAAACTTGGTTACATTTCCCTTCTCATGATTTGCTGTCTGTAGTCGAAAGGCTAGCCTGAAGGACAAGGTGTTTCCCAGTCCTTCCAAGGCTCCCATGGCCAAGGGGAAAATCCAGTCTCCAGGGGCAGAGGACGGGGCTGAGCCGAGTCCCAGCAAAGTCGCCAAAACCTGGAGCTTCACTGAGAAGAACCGAGGGCCGAAGCACTCCTTCAGAGTCCGGGGCAGCACCTCACGCCAAAACTCAGAGGGTGAGGAAACTCCACACAGTACAGAATAATGAGTGTTAGAAGGACAGCCCTACTACCACTATTTGGAAACATTATTTAAATCTTCATGGAACACTTTAAACAGTTGGCAGCTGTTAAAAGGAATAGCTCGACATTTTTGGGAAATCCGCTTATTCACTTTCTTGCTGAGAGTTAGATGAGAAGATCAATATCACTCATGTCTGTATGGGGAAAAATGAAGCTACAGCCAGGAGATGGTTAGCATAGCTTAGCATAGAGCATGGAAGCAGGGGTAAACAGCTAGCCTGGCTTTGTCCAAAAGGTAACAAAATCCACCCACTAGCACCTGTAAAGTTCACTGATAATAGCTTGTTTGTTTTTAATCTGAACAGAAACTGAGCACTGTGCAGTTCTAGCATGTAAAACAACAACGTTTTGCTCTAACTTCATATTTAGTGCATAGGCATGACAGTGGTATCGAAAACCATGGAGGATGTCGTTTGCTGTACAGATTATAAAGGCCTTTGAAGCAAAATTGTGATTTGGGATTGTTGGCCGTAGATATAAAACTGACTTGACTGTCAATCTTCTCATCTAACATCCCAGCATAAAAAAGTGAATAAGCGCAATCCCCTAAAATGTCGAACTGTTCCTTTAGGCCAATATTACCTGCTTCACAGTGTTTCAAATTAGGAATCGAAATGAGAAAAGAAGAAGCCTCTGTTATATTTTGCAGTGTATGAAAACAAGCCTAAATAAAAGGAAAATATATGTCCATTATTTTAGAAAGCCAATATGTTGGTCCATTCATAGTGGAGAAGTGAAATCTTACCTTCGGTAATGCTGTTTTTCAAATTGAATCTGGTATTTAGATTGCAAGTTACTGTTTATTAATCAAACAATATACTTAAAATAGACTTTTGTACACATTGTTGACACTGTTCACAGTTATGAATTCAGTTGTGGAAGGGTATACATCACAGAGCTCTGTGTGGCTCCATGCCAACTCAAGGCCACAATCTCTCCAGCTGTGTGTTTTTAGAAGGAGTTGATGGCCCTATTTTGTCAACTTGGACCCCAACCCATGTTTTTGTGTCTAAGTGACTGATGGGAACAACCATTTTTTAAAGGATCCCTACAGAGGTTAACCTTTTTGTTAGAGTAAGAGTAAAGATCATTTTTGTTTAAGAATGAAACAGCCCCAAAATCACTATCAACAAACTCCATCCATCCATCCATCCATCCATCCATCCATCCATCCATCCATCCATCCATCTTCGTCCGCTTATCCGGGGTCGGGTCGCGGGGGCAGCAGCTCCAGCAGGGGACCCCAAACTTCCCTTTCCCGAGCCACATTAACCAGCTCCGACTGGGGGATCCCGAGGCGGCAATCCCCTATCATCCTTTGGCTCTGCCTCTAACATAGAGGGCGTATTAGTCGGATTTAGGAGTTCCTCAAAGTGCTCCTTCCACCGCCCTATTACCTCCTCAGTTGAGGTCAACAACGTCCAATCCTTACTGTACACAGCTTGGATGTTTCTCCGCTTCCCCCTCCTGAGGTGGGGAACGGTTTTCCAGAAGCACCTTGGTGCCGACTGAAAGTCCTTCTCCATGTCTTCTCCGAACTTCTCCCACACCCTCTGCTTTGCCTCTTTCATGGCAGAGGCTGCAGCCCTTTGGGCCATTCGGTACCCTGCAACTACCTCCGGAGCCCCCCGGGATAACATATTCCGGAAAGACTCCTTCTTCAGTCGGACGGCTTCCCTGACCACCGGTGTCCACCACGGTGTTCGTGGGTTACCGCCCCTTGAGGCACCTAAGACCCTGAGACCACAGCTCCCCGCTGCAGCTTCAGCAATGGAAACTTTGAACATTGTCCACTCAGGTTCAATGCCCTCAGCCTCCACAGGGATGCATGAAAAGGAGGTATGAGTTGAAAGTCTGTCGGACAGGAGCCTCCTCCAGACGTTCCCAATTGACCCGCACTACCCGTTTGGGTTTACCAGGTCTGTCCAGAGTCTTCCCCCACCCCCTGACCCAACTCACCAGCAGATGGTGATCGGTTGACAGCTCCACCCCTCTCTTCACCCGAGTGTCCAAAACATACAGCCTCAGATCAGATGAAACAATTATAAAATCGATCGGCCTAGGGTGCTCTGGTACCAAGTACACTTATGAGCATCCCTATGTTCGAACATGGTGTTCATTATAAACAATCCATGACTAGCACAGAAGTCCAACAACAAACAACCACTCAGGTTTAGATTAGGGAGGCAGTTCCTCCCAATCACGCCTCTCCATGTGTCTCCATCATTGCCCACGTGTGCGTTGAAGTCCCCCAGTAGAACTATGGAGTCCCCCACTGGAGCCCCATACAGGACTCCATTCAACATCTCCAAGAAGGCTGAATACGCCGAACTCTTGTTTGGTGCATATGCACAAACAACAGTCAGAGTTTTCCCCCCCACAACCTGCAGGCGTAGGGAGGCGACCCTCTCGTCCACCGGCGTAAACTCCAACGTAGCAGCGTTCAGCCGGGGGCTTGTGAGATAATCCCACACCCGCCCGGTGCCTCACACCCTGGGCAACTCCAGAGAAGAAAACCTATCCAGGAGTATGGTTCCAAAAACACCATATTTTTGTTGTACTACACATTACTGCAGCTCTTCTTTTCACCCTGTGTGTTGAGCTCTCTGTTTTAGCTACAGAGTGAGGCATCACACTTCTATTCCATCTTTGTTGGGAGTCGCATATGCGCAGTATCTAGGACTACTACTCAGTCAGAAGCAGAGTATGAGGGTGTGCCATGCTAGCACTTAGGTGAGCATTATAACGTGTGCTACAAAGTAATGCACTTTCGTCATGGAAGTAAAGGCTGGACTACAATAGAGCAGTTTGGAGCATTTTGTGAACAGTGTTTTCTGATGGAGATGGTAAGTGCCTTTGGGGTGGACCTTGGGCTTTTTCACTTTGTAAACCTATAACGTGCACAAAAAAGATATATAACACAATAAAGGAAATGGAAAAAGCCAAAAAGCATAATATGAGCACTTTAAATGAACAGTAATTTTATCGTATTTCATTCGGCTCTCCACTGTTCCAACAATCCCCACTCCGATTTGATTGAACTAAACCTGTTTTCATGTGAAAATGTGCTGGTTCTATACATGCTAAAAAGTATTGTTTCTTTAAATGGAACCTGGTGAGATATGTAATGGCGATTTTGGGTCTGTTTCTGGTTAAACAAATAGGATCTTACTCTTTCACAAAAGGTATATTTCTGTAGGGATCCTTTCCAAAATGTTGTCAAACACTTAGAATCACAATCTGAGTCTGTCCGCGGCAAAAACAGCACTTTTAGTTGACGTAGATTGATGGCGCGCATTTGCCCTATAGGATTACATTGCAGCCTGGTTCGCCGCTGCCGGTTACAGTGTTCTTGCTAAATACTGAACCAATTTCAAAGACTTTTGTTAACATTAGTCAGTAAGACACCAATGCATGGAAAAATAGGGTTGAAAAAATACCAACATTTTCCTTTCATTTTCTTTAAGTTTTAAGACGTGTATGACGTCAGTTTTAAGTCATTGTACAGTAACTGTCATACAGGTAATGTTGCTACGTACTGTATATAATTTCTCCAGCATGTAATCAAACATACGAGGAAGAGGGGAAGATTTTCTCAACACGCACATTGTGCTGGGGAGACAGAGGTCCATTGGTGCAACTGCATCCATATGTCATCCAGGCCGCTGTGTCAAACAAATACACTTCTCTTTTTCACCATTTCTTTGCATCTTTGTTGAACAATTTGAAAACCAATTCTCATTAGTTGTTTTTCTTCTTTCGCCTCATGGCATGTTAAAGTGCTGATTGAAATGCAGGATGAAGACCTTGGACTGAAGAGTTCTCCAGGTTAGACAAGTCATCATGACATGTCTTCAATTTAGACGGTGATATACTCTGTAATGTCTAGCTGTATATTTGACCAAATATGTTAAATAAAGCTTTACAATATGTGCAGTCTGGTGGTAATTGTAAGATAAGAGAGAGACCAGCCCTTTCAAACATGAACCAGAAATCATTCAATGGACTGCACAAGTTCCCATGTTTGGAATTGGTTTGTCTGTCATCGTCATCCTTCTAGAATCCATAACAAATCTTTCTCCATGTCTCTCCTTTCTCTCTCTTTGCAGCAATTGAAGGTTTAATAAGTAAGACATTGGGATATTTTGTTGGTTGGCTTTTATGAAGGAAATTATCAAAAGAAAAGTCAGCTTCACTGGTCTGAGAAACCTGCATGTTGAATCTGCTGAGATGTATTCACTTGACATGAACCCTTTTTAATTTTTTCTTATGAGTTTTCCCCTCAACGGTGACTGAAGACTGAAGCATGATACGAGCTGACAACAAGCATGTATTTATTTTAAATCTAAGAGTTGATGATAAGTATTTATTAACAGTACTGGAAGGCTTAATTAATTGTGGGTTCAAGTCAAGTGGTGCCAGGATAATCCAAAATTGACCCAGAGACAAAATGGCCAAAAGCCCCGCTTTATCTTGCATGAAAAGACCTCACTTTCCCTACCAGAACCTCACCCAATGTCTGATTAACTGTGATTAGGTCTTTGCCTGTATGCAATACGTTTTAAAATCCATAGATTAAAATGCTAATCTAGACTGTAATTGGTGGTGGGAAGAGAGTACTTGTCATAAATGGTTTCAGTAAAGCTTTATCCCATCAGCACTATCCTTCAATTCTGCACCAAGTCCTTTTTTCTGTTGTTCCACAAAGCCCGCTCACTATGCTCACAAACTGGCTAACTGGCTTGAAACCAACTTGGTAATTGAATTTTGCACCTTTTAAAGCTAAAAGCAACAACTCTGCTTTGCTTCTGCTGTGGACGCTGGGCACGTGAAAGCAGATTAAATATTCTTTAAGAGTTTCCTTGTCTTTGCTCTGTAGAGGCAAGCCTTCCAGGAGAGGAAATTGGTGACGATAAGAGCTGCCACTGTGAGTTTCTTACTCAAGAATTACCACCAGGCTTGAGGGTTACAATAAGGGCAATCTGGTAAGTATTCACTTTAATACCCAATTTTAATGGTTCTGCAATGTTCACACATGGGCAATTATGATGCATTTTTAAAGAAAGACATGTTGACATGTCACAATAGCAGGTGTCAATAAAAAAATAAATAATGGCTGAATACAATTTAGGGTTAGGGTTCAGTTTCCTTGTTTTGATCATGCTGGCTCACTCTCACACTCTCATGACTTACTGGGACACTTGAATACAACCATCGTTAATGTTATCAGTAATACCTGTGCTTTTCTGACAAGTCAAAATGTCAGCTGTGAAAAAAGCCTACTCATACTAAATAATGCGTCCTCCCTCAGCATCATGAAGTTTCTGGTGTCAAAGAGGAGGTTCAAAGAGAGCTTGCGGCCTTACGATGTCATGGATGTGATCGAGCAGTACTCTGCAGGTCACCTGGACATGCTGTCTCGCATTAAGAACCTGCAGTCCAGGCAAGTAAATGCTAACTATACAGTATATTACAGTTTAAATCTGACCCACACTTGTTTCCAGGTTGTCTCAGAGTGAATAACCTGTCCAACTGTCACTTTCACTGTGAACCTATTCTATAGAGCTCAACAGTCCCGCCCCTCCTCCAAGAGACCTTGGGTTCCGGAAGTAAAGTTCCCATTCATTTCTCCCATTAACGTCTGGAAAAATCTGTATATAAAGAGTTTTTGACCATGCCTTAGGCTAACCAGCTACGACATGACTCATAAACATACAACATATCATTTCGAGTGAAAAAATTAACAGAAAATCCCCCAAAAGTCAAATACATATTTAAGTGTACATATTTTCATTATTGAGCGAAGGAATTGCTCATCCCATAAACCACCGCGCACCACTGAATAAAGGAAGCTAACGTTAGTTTAGCTAACAGCTAATTAATAACTGCTAGCTGAGACAGCATGGAATAACTTTAAAAGCTTTTTAAAACCTAAAAATAACTGTTAAATTATATAACAGCTGTTACGTCAGCTGTAGCCTGCTTTTCCCAGTGTTTAGTTTGAGTTAACGTTATTTTAGACTGAACCAAGCTGTCAGCTAGCGGTTAGCCAAATTAGCTGTTAGCTAAACTAACGTTAGCTTCCCGCTGGAGGCTAAGGGCAGAAGCGTGGAACAGATTGTGATTCGTGCAGTCGTAAAACCTTGTAAAACAGGATTATCATTTTGCGCATGACGGATCGTGCAGGCAGCACAGATTGGGCACCGACAGCTCTCCCTCTTCACCAGCATAAGTTCCACCAGAGCCGGTCTACGGAGAACCATTTCACTCCCTATTAAGCTCCATTGTACCGAATTTGGTTGCAGTTCCGGCAGAGTTCCACTGGGGGTGATCGCAGGCGAGTGCAAAATGAATGGGACTCTATGGAGCTAGACGGCTAAATTTGTCTCTTTTGCTTGATTGCCGTTGACAAATCTCAGATTTGATTGTAGTTTTTGCAAGTTCAACATGGATTATAGGTCGAAAGTTGAATGAACAAGTACTTATGTCCTTTGGTTCTTACTGGTTGAGTTGCTAGCATTCTGCTAATGAATGCTGATTGGTCAGTGAAGGACTGATTACAACAAGAGATCTCACTTGATGGCATCCGAAGCGGAACCAGAATGTCAGAATGAATATTTCGGCGTGGTCTTTAAAACATTAGCAAACCTCTTTCTAGTATGTGTATTGACAAGGAGAGCCTACCTGTCAGCTGTGTTGTTGATGTCTCGATAGAAAAAAGGAAGTGACTCAGAGCTTGCCATAAAGCAGTATCTCTGGCCGTACGATGTGTATGACGTCATTGACATTTTAAAAGGCTTTTTAGAACAAAAAAGACACTTTAAAAAAATCTAACACCCAGCAGTGTGTATTTTCGTAGCCTCCCCTTTCGAATGCAACATTCAAATTACTAGACAAAAAATGATATCCTGAGAAAAGTGGATTTTCAGGGGTATAGCTCCATAGAGTACCATTCATTCTGCACTCGCCTGTGAGCGCCCCCTATATGGAATCAGAGTGGAACTGCAACCAGTTCAGAAGCCGGAAGAGCCTTATTAGAAATTCTTTGGTTCCACTAATCAGAGGCATCACTGTGGGATTGTTCAGGATTGTGGGTAATGAAGTACTTATCCAAGACATCGCGAATAAAAGACATTTATCTCAAAACAAGGTTGGTGCCCCATGAACTTTTGGCATCTATATGAGCATATACAATCACTTAGTCATGTCGTAGCTGGTTTTAAGTCTACCATCGACGGTTATGATTTTATGGCTTATACTCCAATTGTCAATGGAGAAATTGCATTGTATTTTTACTTACGGAACCAGCTGTGGGCGGGACTGTTGAGCTCTATATCCATGACGTTACACTTCCGGGATTGCTCAGGTGCCGCCGGAAATTCTGCCAGCTGTCTTTCATTTCGGCAGGATGTCCGTTACCTTCCACTTTCTTTGTGTTGGCATTTTAAACATTGGTCAATTTATGAGGACTATAGATAACTGCTCCTCAGATCTTTGCAGGGTAAATCGAGACAGCTAGCTAGACTATCTGTCAAATCTGAGTCTTCTGTTGCACGACTAAAACAACCTTTGAACGTACACGTTCCACCCAAACAAGTTCCTTCCCGAGGCTATTTTGCAGAAGTGCCGTAGCTCTGTGCAGCGCTAAGCACCGCCCAAGACGATTTTGATTGGTTTAAAGAAATGCCAATAAACCAGAGCACGCTTTTCTCCCATTCCGGAATGCTGTGTGTATTAGCCAGACCCTCTTCTGCGGCGCTGTGGAGGAAAGTCGGGCAATGCAAGACTACTGTGGGCATAAATGTCAGGCTGGATATGGAAGATAACATGGAAGCAATTTTTCAGTTATTTTTTTACACTGTTGTTCAATATGAGTTTAAATTCAGTATAATGTGATTCAGCAATACAGTGTTTGTGGTGTCGCTGGATACACACATGTTGTGACACACAAGTCATTGATTTGCCTGTTTCATTTGTCCAACGACATGTGTTGTATTCAAGATCGTTATGTCTGTAACATTTATATGTAAAAAAATTATTCACTCCTTCAGCTTTGAATGCGTCACAAATTCATTTTAGATATAACATTGATGTATAATTCAAATTGTGTTACTTTCCGCAAATTAGGTCCTTACATTTTGATCCCCTAATGGTCTAACATAAAGAATAAATATATTCCAACTGTGAAATACATGCACTCTTCATCCACAAAGCAAGTCAGACTCACCGTATGTCTTGTGTGTGTGGAATATATTGTTCTCTTAGCTAATGTGATTCCCACGTTGCTTCATTTTGCATTGCACTCATATCGTCTCTGTGTGCCTTGCCAGGATAGATATGATTGTGGGGCCCCCTCCCCCATCAACACCTCGCCATAAGAAGTCCACTGAAGGTCCTAGGTTAGGTTGATAGACTGCACCTCTAGAATGACCATGTTACCAGCATTATGCTCCTTATACCACAGTCCAAGTATTGAATCAGTTATAAGCTACCTTATTATTTTGATTAGCAGAACCCCTTTTGAGTTCAAGCCACTTGACCTGTCTCATTTAGCTAGATAATACATGCAGTGATGAAGCACTGTTACATATTTTATATTTAATAGAATCAAGAAAAGGCTTCAATAAACAGTTTAACGTGCAACATTTTGAGGATGTTGTGCAGTTACTTCAGCTCTAATGTCACACTATATCAGCTGCTGTCAAGAAAAGGCAAAGAAAGAAAAGAAAAAGTGAGACATCCCATCGCTTTTCTCACTGAATGTTAATGAGCCATGTCATATGGTCTCACTCAACAGGGGTTTGACAGTGTAAGATGCTTGCTCTCATATTGGAGAGACAGAAGGAGAGCTCCCCCAGCTGGATGCAATGGAAATGAAGCATGAAGCACAATAAAAGCATGCCAAGTGATGCATTTTGGCCCTAAAAATGTCCCCTTTATTCACACTTTGTTTCATTAAAGACTATATCTCATAATGCATGCATTCACACTGTCCAACTGACATCTATACTTTCTCAGGAAAGGCCATCATCATCATAGTCATTCATTCATTCAAAAGATATTTATAGCTTGATGAGTATCTCCAACATAAACACTTTCTTTACATGATTTCCATGTAACAGTACAATAGTTCACATTATGGCATCATGAACTTCTAAAATTAAACCCATGTGGCAGAGCAGTGTTTTTTTAATCTCAGATATTAATTTTCTCAAATGCTAGAGTTGACCAGATAGTTGGTAAAGGTCCTAAAGCTGAAGGAGGAGCTGCAGATGACCAGAGCATGATGGGACGGCTGGTCAAAGTGGAAAAGCAGGTATGAATGTTTCTTCCAGGTGTGTAAAAGTAGTACGAGTTGGTTTACGCTGAGGTCAACCAATGGAGTGTGTGTTCATGTAATTTATGTTTTTCTGATGATGAATTTATTTTAATTCTGGGGATGGAACACCTTTTCTACACTGTTTTTCTTTCTCCCTGCAGGTGGTCTGTATGGACAGGAAACTTGATTTCCTGGTCAATGTGTATGTGCAGCGTATGGGAATCCCTCGCTCAGAAACAGAGGCCTTTTTCAACTCTAAAGAGCCGTATCCTGCCCCGCCTTACCACAGCCCAGAGGAGAGTAAGCAGGAGAAGGAGTGTAAAGAGGAAGTGAAGGAGGAAAAGAAGGAGCAGATATGCTCACCTGCCGATGTCCAGTGCTCTGATGGGTCTTTGGAAAAGAAAGATCCTTTACTGGGTCAGTATGTGACGAGATCGGTGGGTACTCCCTCTGGCAGCCACAGCCGCCCCTCTACCTCCTGGCAACACCAGCTGCAGCACCCCCTCAGTCAACCTGCCTGGAACAGCAGTGTTGCCAACAGCCCCTCACCAGTCGGTGGCAGCGGCGATCATTCGCCCACGCTGTTCCGCCTCCCGCCTCCACCTGCTAAGGTTCACGACCGATCCTCCTCTGGCCCGGGCGGCAGCGGCAGAGAGAGCCGCTCCCAGAGCAGGAGGCGCCACAGGAGGCAGATGTGTCAGCAGGATGCTACCGCCGTGGAGAGTGACACGTCTCTATCCATCCCATCGGTTGACCACGAGGAGCTAGAGCGCTCCTTCAGCGGCTTCAGCATCTCCCAGGCCAAGGAAGACTTCTTTGGGCCTTCTTTCTTTATAGGCTCAGGAGGGGGAGCTGGAGCAGAGCCTGAAGCCGCAGCTGGACCTTCTCTCTGTGCCAGGGTCAGACCCTTCATAGCAGAGGGAGAATCAGACACAGACTCTGACCTATACGCTCCCTCACCCCTATCCTTCACCGGAGAGGTCTCATGTGGAGAGAGGGCATGGCAAGGAATGAAGTAGGTCAGGAAGAACTGCTCCGCCTGGCAGGGAGGCTCATAGTAAAATATATCAGTGCTTCAGTTGCCATTGGGAGACCTATCATGAGACCTTGTAGCCAGCTGACTGACTATTTTAGGTTAAGTGAATGGTTACGACGAGTATGTTAATGAAGATGGTAAAAAACATGTCCTTATAAAAACAAAGGGATTGTCCTTAATCACCTTTTTTGTTTGTGATTACAAGCAATGCATTATTACAGTTGCATTGCATCCATCAAGATCTTGGTTAAATAGAAAAAATGCTTTTTAGGGACATTTCTTTAACTTAGTTAGGGACATTTGTGTTGTATTTATTAGGAATGAAAGGTACACAAGCGTATAGATGTGTGAGAGTTATTTATGCCACTTCATTTTGCATTGACCTTATACTTGACATTGATTTGTATGGAACATACAAGAGAAAATCACCTTAATTTTTAATTTTGTTTATGAATAGTGAGTGCATTTCAGCGCTTCTGTTACACTGACCACTTTAACATTGAAATCATAGTGGGAGTTAGTAATGCAAGATTATTTCAGTCTTATCACATGGTTAGCATAGTGTCTTGATAACTTCTAAACCTTTGAATGACTTGAGGTGGTATGATGCCAAAACCTTAGCTATGATAATAAATTAGATTATTGCAGAGTAAAAAAAGTGTGCTTGCTTTTCAGTATCATTATTTCAGCCTAGTGTTTAGTGAATACAACAGAAGAACTCCCCTCAAGGTATTGCAGATACTTCTCCATCAATAAACTTACTGCATGGTATGTTAAATAGTTGATTTAAGGACTGCGTTAATCAGACTACAAAACCAAACAACAGAGGCAAAAAGTCAGCTGAAAAATTCCATGAGTGTTTCTCTTCTGTACAGACAAACAGAGAGTAAATAAAACATGCATGACTGGTTTCAAGCTACAATTTGTTCATTTTCTTAATGGGACTATGCTTGAGTTCCAATTGGACACAACATGCTGTGTTGAAGTTGGACTGAGTAAATCATATAGGACACTTACTTAGTCAGACATGCTGGTATTTTGCCTGTAATGCATAGGTCAGTCATTAAGACTCTCTGCTGCTATGCGAGTTCTGCACTAAATGAGGAAATGCAATAAAAAGCAAGCAAGGCAATCAAGAACCATCCTTTACCAACATTAACATGGCCTTATTTTTCACACCAAAATCCATTGTTTTGTAAGTAAACAAACAATTTCATTCTAAATATTTCATAAAAGTAGTGAAAGTACATTTTAAAGTATTATATAGAAGGTTATGTGGCCTGAGAGCAGTTGTTCTTTTACAATTGTAGCCACTGATAATGCTAAAAGCATGGGATTCATACTGACACCCGTAGCATGAACAGTTCTTATTAAAAGTAACCCAAGTTATAGCAAATTGAACATTCTGCAACATTTTAACATTAACACTGAACATGTTATTTAGTAGAGACTGTTCAAACAACATACACAATCCATGTATATATATATATATATATATATATATATATATATATATATATATATATATATATATATATATATATATATTTGTTTTTTTTTTTTTAGAAAAGAAGAAACAAACCTATTGGCATGTTTTCTTCAACCCAAAGAAAGGATCTGTAGGGTTTTACATGATACAGTGGCTCTTAGTTCAACACCATTATGTAACTCCACCTTCTTCTTCTTCAATAATAAAACTTTGTACGTCACTGAAAATCATCTCTTTGGTCTCCTGTTTTTATGTTCTACGTCAATGCTGTATTACTGTAGAACAAGACTGTGAGAAGTGTATTAGCCGTATGGTGTAACAGTGGCCAAGTATCAACAGAGGGCAATCAAGAGCTTCAGTTGAGTTGGTCCTTGTTACAGTTTTTTTCAATCGATTTGGCACATTTACTGAAACAAACTTACAATTGTCTGTGACCTGCAAAATGTGATTCCTCAATCAAAAGAATTAACTCACGTTTCAAATGTTAATAAATCCATCAATGAATAAATCATTGTCATCAAAACAAAAGGTTCTTTAATCATTGCTTAGACCAAGACAGTCAAAATGCAAAAGCATCTTGTCAAATGACAGTGTATTTTTAAAGTATGATAGTTACCCACTCTGTAATATTGTCCAGTTGCTAACATTGTATATTTAGGCAGCTGAAAAGTATTCATGTCAGCCATGGCACACACTATACTTTCAACAAAACATTTGTTTCTTATTGTATGTACACACCAGCCAACTGCAAATACATAAAGAAAGTTTGTACAGAAAAAAGGTATACAACAGCAAAATTATCAGGAACTACTGTACAAGATGTGCAAAAATAAAGAAAATATGCTGCAACTGTATCAACCTCAAGGGTCATTCAATCTCTCATCTCTGTTTGGCCACAACATTTTATCGACATCACACCTGATATCCTCCCTTGCAATGCAATGAGGGAAACATCTTTTGGCATGATGCAGCCACCCCTCTACAACATTCTCCTGTGATATCCTTACCTGTCACCTGCTTGAGTTTGGTTGCTCTAAATTGTGTGGAAATTGAATTGTTCCCCATCTAGCATAAGTCTATCCATCTGACAACTTTTACACAAATACCACATACTGTAACTATTATGTATCTAATATATGTGTGACAGGTTATTGTGATGGTTGGTTGCTCTATTTTGCATGTAGGGATTTACACAATGAACAAGTGTATAATTGCTTTTGAGAGTAATGTGATTCAATAGCAAATGAAAGCAGACTATTTGGATCCGTAAGGCTTCCTCAGTGCATTTTGTGCCAAAGCAATAATAAATGACTATAGTCATGTGAATAACTGAACTATATATAAATAGTGATATAGTTTGACAAAGTTTAATAGTCATTCGACTATTGTGCCAAAATGATTGAGAAAAACAGTAAAACATAGATAGACAGACAGACAGATAGATAGATAGATAGATAGATAGATAGATAGATAGATAGATAGATAGATAGATAGATAGATAGATAGATAGATAGATAGATAGATAGATACATACATACATACATACATAGATACATACATACATACATATAATTTTTTAACCTGACTGCAGGGATTGGCTCCCATTCAGCCACAAGAGCATCAGTGACACTGACAATGGGCAATAAGGCCCGGCTCACCGTCTGCATCCAGTTTATCCCAAAGGTGTTGGATGTTGGAGGTGTTGGGGTTGAGGTCAGGCACACCAATTTTAGAAAAACATTTATTTTTAGACATTGCTTTTCCAAAGGGCCATTCCTAAAATTTTGCAACAAAGCTGCAGGCACTTTATAGGCTAAAGTATTATTGTATGGTGTAATGTTTCATTCCATAAGGAGACATATGCTAATTTTCAGGTTTTCAGATTGTATATAAGGTTTC
Organism: Perca flavescens; assembly: GCF_004354835.1. NCBI lineage: Eukaryota > Metazoa > Chordata > Actinopteri > Perciformes > Percidae > Perca > Perca flavescens. The sequence continues at coordinate 28,538,254 of NC_041337.1, forward strand.
TACTAGAACATGTTTAAATGTTTTGACCCTCTGGGGTCTGAATGTGTTTTAAGACTTTGGCATGCTCTGATATTGTTGTCAATTTAAACAAATCTAAACTGTATTTTCAATTTTCAATTATTTTCTATTCAGCATGAGTTGAGCTACAATAATATTAATGTAGAATGTATTTCATAATTGTGTTTTCTTTTTTAAATAACTGGTAAATAAACAAGTTGTAAAAAGTAGCTGTAGAAGTGTGCAGGAATTTGTGAAAAAACATTATCTTACAAAACTGTTTTGGTCACTTGAGGGGATTGTGTCTTAGGTATGTAACAAGTGAAGGCACTGCAACTCTCTACGTCAGCAAAACGTTGATTTATTCATTGCTACCACCTGACAGATTTTATTTAACAACCTATTTAACAACAATAGGCTAATGTCAGTGAAACAGCGAAGGAGTCCATGCCACATGCACAGCCCTAGGTCATCCAATTTGTTAAGTGTTGTGACGCCAGGATTTTAGTTGAAAGGGTGATACAAATAGGAATTGATTGGCTCATTAATAAAAGTCAGATGATGGCGACACAGCACCTAAGGCTTATTTACTCTCTGCAGCACCTGGGGATCTGCAGATGTCATGACCACCCAGAGCACAGAGACATGCATTTAAAATCTGTCTGGCAGCAGTGAATATGTGAATATATCAATACAGGGGTGGCGAACCTGTGGCTCTTGAGCCGTATGCGGCTCTTTGCCTGCTCCTTTGAGGCTCTTACTGTGTGGCTGAGGGCTGTGTTATTGGTGGATTTATTTTTTTTTTTTAACTTTTTGAAACATTTCAGATAAGTTAAAAAAAAAAAGCATTTGAATGATGCATTTGCCAATACATTTGCCAATTATTTTAAAATAAAAAATAATGCAGCAAAGTTTTTTTTATGGACCGATTCTGCAACCTGAGGAATAAAAGCTGCGCCAGATTTCTGAAAGAGTGGCCACAACCGAGTACAACCAGACCTAAAAAGGATTGTGGATAACAAAGACTGTCAGGTTTCACACTAAGTAAGAAAAAAAACCTATGAAAACTGCTATGTATTATGACTTTCATTAGATCTGGAAGTCACTGTTGCTGTTATAATGTGGACGTGCATGTGTTGTGTGGCTTTTTGCTATGGTGCGTATTTTTTTGTGGCTTTTTATGCTGAACTGGTTGGCCACCCCTGTATCAATACATAAGCAGAACGGACAACAAAGTTTCAGGGCAGACCCAGAGTTTTTCTGTGGTTTTCTACTGTTAAAGAAGCATGAACCAAAATGTATTTGTACAATTTAATTGCTCAGGGTCATCACTTTTTTTTCATAAGCACAATGATAATGCCAATCAGTTTGTTGGAGCCCATCTGCATGGGACATTTATTCAAAGATGAGATATTTAAACACTGTCATTAGATATAGGGCATTGACCCTTTGGTGATAAATGATAGGACTGAACAATCAATGAAACCATTAGCGATCCGGCTCTTACGAGAGACCTGTCGGTGCCAAAAACAGATGGACTGTATGCATATTGGTAATGGTATGTGTGCTGACATGTTTCACCACTGAGTGCACTGACAGGAGTGTAATAAATTGCAGTTCATGCAGTTGTCTCAGGGTACAATTTACCTACTCTTTAGCCTTTCCTTTCCAGCTTTTCTAAATAAAAAAATGACACTGATGCCCTCTGAAATGTACAAATGTATAAATAAATGAACGTACATGCTGTTTCTTTACAGTAAATGAGCTCAGATCAATTGTAAAGCCTTAATCTGCCAGAAGAGGTTACTTTCTACATTTACAGCTGAGAGGCAGGAAGCACTCTGTGTCCTTGGCACCAGCTGTGTTTGTGTACAGGTCTGGTGATCTCAATGTAAACATTTTATTTATGTATAGTGTTAGTTAACATCAGCAAAATGCCATCAATGTCCACCAAGAGCAGACACAGTTGACCTTCCTTTGTCTTTCTGTAACACACACACACAGACACACACACACACACACACACACACACACACACAGAAAAACATGCGGGTACATCATGACAACTGGGGTGGGGATTAATGGTTGTATAAATGATATTGGTGAACATTTATCACAATTTAGGTTCATTATACATCGGCTACAACTTGGACAAATGCTTTGCAAAATCACAAGGACGATCTGTATTGCTTTACTGCTTCATTATTGCAAATGGTTGTCATTGTGATAACCCAATGGAAAAGTGTGGCGCTTGTATTAAGATATAAATGTGTGAAAGCATGAATGCAGCATACACATAAAAAACAATCATATTCAGGACAGACATGTAATATGAAAGAATGAGGGATTCATAAGCTGAGGTGAATATGTCAAAGTTAGGTTGGACACATTTCACATACAGTAATTAACTAACCTCATCATGTGTAGAGCTTCAGTGTGTAACTTAAATGTGATATGACTTGATTTTTCAAAAACGGCAATATTCCAGTTCTGGGTCAAAAAAATAAAAAAAAATAAAAAAACACAGTAAATCCAGATATTGGTTCCTGTAGGAGAATGATACCTCAGACTAAACCTAATTGAGTGCACACAGTTTATCATTAATCATCAAACAATTACAGATGGGATTGATCTATATTCTCTCAAGGCATTTGCCAGAAGCAAGTCTAGTCATGCGTTTATCAGATCGGAGGAAGGGTATGACAATTTTATTATAATATGGCTTGACTTATTAGCCTCATATTGTAGTTATTAGACAGCAAAGTATGTAACTGTGCTTGCATGTGAACATATATATCATGTATGTCACCATGTCATTGTGACATATATCCTGTCTCCTTTTCTCCAACCTTAAGCCTCTGTATTTTTGATGAAACTCTCCAAATCTTGCCATCCCCCACCTGTCCATCAGATGTCCTTAGATTTTCCCTCCATTTGCACCTGATTCTGCTCCACCCAGCACACCTGTGCCTTGTTACCTCAATTAGCTCCACAGTATAAATGGCAGCCACTTCCCACACTGATCTGTTTGCTACCTCTCTGTGACCTGTCGTCCCCCTATTGGATTAGTTTGCTGCTTTGTGCTACCTTCATGTTGTTGAATGTTAGTCTACATTTTGACCAAGTTCCTTTGATTCTACATGTTCTGCCATAAAAAAATATTAATTAAAGCAGCTTTAACATTCTGACAAATAGACACGAAAGCACACACGCACACACACACCAAATTCCATGGTAGAATAGGATATAATGTTATGAATGCACTTGAGTATTATTTGGGAGCTCATGCAGATACAGTACGCATCACAGTTCTGTAAAGAAATAGAAGCAGAACTCAAGTGAGAAAAATATATTCATGTCTATTAAGCACTGATGGCATTTCTGTTATATTTACCAGCTTTGTGTATTTATAACACATGGGCAGCTTCTGTAAGATCAAGATCAATTTTACTGGAGGGACTTTTTTACCCTGTGATATCAAGAACGCTCCACATAAATTAGAGATTGGTCAAGGATATTGAATTTAATAATGGATAACACACTGATACTGTGACTAATAATCTGCTGGACGTGTTTCTGCTCTGTGATGCTGAAGTTGTTTTCAAGAAAGCTGACTGCAGGTTAATACGCTGAAGATGTTGGATGGACACATCAATTCTTTGAGAATCCAAGATTTACTTCAACAATTAACTTAAAATAATACTATATTAGTGACAAGAAGTTATAAATACCTTTTGGTTATGTATTTGGTTTGAACATTGAGTACTACCACAGTATGACTACTACAAATATAACTACAGTACTCATTCTGCCAATTTTGCTACCACATAAGAATCACTCACTTGTTTTAGTTTAAATTAATGGAGATAGAACAGAAAATTGTCAGGTTAGCTGTGATTTAACCAAAAAGCAGATTGGACCAGGAGTGTGAGTTAAGCAGTTTATTAGTGGATCAGAAATATGCAAACCGACAGAGTTGGCAGGTGCGGGATGGGGGGGGGGGAGAGTCCAGGTGGGTTCTGGTAAGGAGAATGGCTGGTCGGTGGACTTGAATGTCGGTCTTGATCCGAACAATTGTGAACTGGATGGTGGTGGCGACCCCAGAACCGAGATCTGGGATTCCTTGACTAATATAGAGAGGCAAACACGCAAGAGTTTTCAGATAGCAAAAGGCTGGTATCAAACGATACTGGTACATTCACAGTACTTAACAGTACATAACGATCCGGCGGCGACTGGATGTCTGGCTGTTCCTTAAGCCTGGCTCACACTACAGGAGTATTAAAATCCTAACCGATTTTGAAATCTGGTTGCAGCACACACTTGAGAATCTTTGCAGATTTTCTTAAACATGCTCACACTACAAGATTTGAAAATAGTGGGGCATCATACACGCATCATACATGCCAGATTTAGCACCTCACGTGACGCGATCTCACGGGGAAGCGCATTTAAACAAAATGGATACTGTGTCATGGCAACGTGCTGTAGTAATACTTATCCTTTGTACCAATAAAAAACAAAAGAAAATAAAACGAGCGTGGACAATAATATTATTCAAACAAACTATGTGCAATGCATCTTTTGTTAGACCTGAATGTAGCAGGTGATCATTGACCTAGATCTAATGTTTACATTTCGGTAGGTCCAAATCTGAAGCGATCTCTCCCCAGCTCTTCTCTTTATCATTCCGATTATGATACTCTTTTGATGATACATTAAACAGGCACTCGTGCTGTTGCCACATCTCCACCATCCTTTCTTCCAACTCAGTTGTCCACCGGACCCGTACTACAGCTGCTTTCGCGGACATTTTCAAACGTTTCTGTCACTTCCGTCTCCTTGCAGACCTGTCTCTCATTGGCTATTGTGGAAGTACTGACGTAATCATAGTCGTTTCACGCCTGATTATAATCCTAGATATCAAACATGTTTGATATTATCGGGGCAGCCCCGATGTGTCTGTGAGCAGATCGGGAGGTGCAAGATTCCATCTGTGAACGCCTCACATTACCAGATAATCTGAGATGAACATCGGAACCAATCGAGGTCCTCGACAAGATTTTTCCTCAGATTCTCGGGAGGGGTAAATTGGGCATAAATCGGCCTAAAACTCCTGTAGTGTGAGCCAGGCATTAAGTAGGCCTACTGCCTAGACAAGGATGAGGTACAGGTATGGTGAAAGGATTCAGCGCAGGTGTGTGGAGGACACAGGCCAGGCAAGCCCACAAACGACTGCCAGGGGAGAGAATGAGGAAGACGCACAAACACAGAATAGACAGAACACACACCAAGCATACTAGAGATAAAGACAAACAAAACAAACCCAATCACTCACATACAAGTGCCACAGCCGGGGATTCGTGACAAAAATGGCTAAACAACGGGAAGAGTTTCTGTGTCCATTAAGTTTGCAGAATAAATCCTTCTCAGCAAAATGAAGAAAACATAATTGAACTCTAAACAAACACATAATTAAACTCCGAGCAGACAAAGAAACAATGGCTACTGAAGCACAATAAGAGAAACAAGCTTTCAGCTAATTGCATGTTTATAAGAGGAGCTTAAATTAAAATGTCAGCACACCATCATGCTGCAGATAAAAGGAAAGAAGCCAAAGACTGCATTGGACATACTGAGCTCAACTGACTATCCTGGTCTACCTAGAAATTGACTTAAAAAAAGCATGGCCTTCATGGCTGTTTGACCTTGACAGGTAAATAGATCTCATCATGCCAGATCACCAGACATACCGTAGATCTTATATTCTAAAATGTTTCTGTGACTCTCTTTCTGTCCAGCTTTAGACAGCCTCTGCAGACTGTTAAAACTGTTTTGACAGACACATTATACCTGCTCCATACAGCAAATTATCAGTATGTAGGCCTTCATATTTACAGAACCTAGATAGTAAGTGTGTATAATGTAAATCATGCAGGAGTAAAGGGTGCACCTCATTTCTTCAAGATCAGTGTTTGCCCTCTCCACGTATGGAAGTTGGAGCACAAAGGTGGCCACAGAGCTGCACTCTGGGGCTGGTGAATATGTAGCGGTCAGTGTAGCTGCTTTACATTCATTGGTATTCAGTGGGAGTAGCATGGGTGATCTCAGATCCTTGAAGTCTTTGCTGATGATCGTAGATTTTGATAGAGCTGGGTTCCTCTGAACCTGCGTAGGGTTTCTCTGTAGGAATGACTGGGGCTACCTGATGGCAAAAAGGAAGCTGTTGAAGGTATATCTATGATGTTACTAACCATCAAATGCATCAGGAAATGCAACAATTAAAATTATTCTTGAATTAAGAAAGCAGATTGTGAAGGGATCTTTGAATGCATGAAGGTTGGATGCCATCCAGGGATGCCAGGAAAGCAGAAAGAAGAAAAAGAAGACATACTTTATTGATCCCCAAGGGGAAATTGCATTACACATACACCCGCGGAGACAGCAGTCATAAGGCCTTTGTCTGATCTGAGTTTTAAGGCTCTATCCTTTTTAGAAAAGGACAAAGAGAGAGAGAAGAGACAAGACATGGAAACACACAAGGAGTGAAAAAACTGAGCACATAAATATTGCAGTCTGATGATTGCAAAGTAAATTACTTGGAGGCAAATGCATGGTCCTTGTTCCTCTCCACGTTTGAATCTGAAATAATTGATAATTATTTATGGCTTTGTTATTACTTTGGCAACATGCCGGCTCTAACAACTTGGCAGAAGTTAAAGTGTGTGTGGCAACCTAGCCTGATTTTGTGATTAGAAAGGGATAATGGAGGGATGCAAGATTGGCGTATCTTGAGTTGAGGTAGTTTCACAGAGGTTAAAATGAGCTGCAAAGACACAAAACCTGGACTCTTGATTAGCATTTGTGATTGGAGATGGTGTCAGATTGGAGCCTGTAATGTCTGAAGTGAGAAATTTAAGGTCTTGGGTGAAAGTGAAGTGGAGGTTCTTGTGGGATTCCATGCGATGCAGGACTAACTAGAGATGCAGAAAAAAGGGATGGCTCAAAAATTGAAAATCTCATTTTTATGCAAATATAGGTGAAAAACGCCTAGCTCCCTGCAGTATTGTCCTGAAAAACTGACAAGAAAAAAGCAATGCAATGGTGGTTTAGTCTTTATCTGCTGGCATTACAGTCTGTGGAGGTGAAGACCATTATTGTACTTTCTGGGATCCCTCTCTTTTATGTCCCTTGTTGAGGGTAGATGCGGTGAGTAGTCTTGAGCAGGTATTAACACTCAGGGTGAGTCAAAGGTGATGTGAAAAATGATGGGCTTTTATTATGAATGACCCAATTAAGGCCCATAGGCAAAAATGATAATAGAAAAAATTAACAAAATTAAGGAAAGCAACTAAAAAGCACTTTCAAGAAAATAAATTGAAATTTACTTGAGTCAAAACAATCAGAAATATAAATACACAACTATTCACTAATAGACCTTAAATCAGGTTAAAATGTAGAGGACATCTAGCAGACTTACGTCCTACTCCCTCCAAGTACACTCCAGCTCTCTCTCTCAAATACCATGGCCACCCTATATAGGAACATACCAACATACACAATACAGGGGTGGCTCAGGTGAGTACACCAATAAGGCTTAATACAGCCAAAATACATATAGCTAAAAATCTAGACAGACACAACATATAATTCATACAATTGTCAATGCAATTAACCACAGCCACAAGACATCTTTGTGGCTGTCAAATATAATACATAACATGTCGGTAAACTTCCTGTTACCCCGGAAGTCACAGACCCATCCAAACTCAAGGACAGCAGCAAACTTTACATAACAACAAAGAGCACATGGTAAGCACAAACCATTTTACGCTCTATACTTTTACACTCAATAAACGAACATTAGTTAACAAAGACTTAAGTGTTGTGGTGGTTCTTATAACAGGTGATGTTTGTGACAAACTGTATGGTTGTAAACAATAAATGATGTATAGATGAATATAACTAGGCCTAGATAACAAATCAGTATTAGATGTTAAAAATAGTGCACAAAACTACGGGATTAATATGGGCAATTTGACAAATGATATACAACAAATATACAAACCGAACATATAAACCCGGTCAAACAAACATATGGGCAACCTCTTCACTCAGTCTTTGTAATAAAAATAGGTAGCGTATCGCTACCGTGACAGCAGCCATGCGCCCCGTCACATCCCTGGCCTCCAGGATTACAGATACAAACAAACCAAGTGCTACTTGGCACAATGTCTAGTAAGTAGTTGGAGAAAGTGCAGGTTGTTTCTATACACAATGATTGCTAGTGAGCAAGGTACTCGCAAGCTTGTGAACATAGACGGCCACAGTGACGAGCGAGAAGTGGCGGTGGTTAATGTTGTGCAATCATTTCCAGTGGGTCTTCACAGTAAGGCTCATTTTGGATGCCGAGCGCTTACATACAAAGTCAATGGAAAGACGTGAGTCGACTCAGGTGAACACACGGCGTGCAAGTTTAAAACATTGTAATTTGAGCAAAGAATTTGCATTCATGCTGAGGCTTCATGTATTTTTTTTATAAAAGAAGATGTAAGGGAAAATCGGACAGACAGAATTACAGAACTGGAGTTTCTGGTGAGTTTTGAGTTCAGTCAGATGTTGAGCTGGCACACAAACACTGGAACAATCAGTGTGTAGGTTGCTACAGTAGCTTGATTACAGCTAACGTCAATATATTCAACGTGAACTCATGGGAAGGCATATAAATGGCACGCAATAAACATTTAAAGGATATTTTGTGTGTCATGTCTATACATTTTTAAGTTTTTTTGAGGGTCATTTAACACGCCGTTTTCATTACCAACTCGTCACATACAGATCAGTTTTAAACACATGGTTAACTTTATGAATTCAAACTACTTGGTTATGTTAAGGACAAGATCATTGTTTGGGTAAAATAATTACATATGTTACGCAAATTAAGTTACGTAAGTTAAGTAGTCATAGTAAATAAGTAAACGTTGACTTTTGGTTTCACACGAGACACGGACAGCGACCTTCTGGGTGAAGGTCATGCGTTTTCTTGACCAGTCCATCCACCCAATCCTCCTCCCTATGCTGACTTTCTCACTCTTTGTACTACATCACAACAAAGTCGAGAGAGACAGGCGAGTAGAGAGCAGACTAAATGGCATGTCATGGGAAAAGCTAAAACCTGCGTAGTGATTACATGTGAAATGACTTAAGAAATAACGTGTTTTCATACGCCATTGGGCAGGCTGGTATAGACTGTGCACAAAAAACAAAACTGCAAAAATTGCTTTTTTTATTTGAACACCCCATTAGGAACAAAGAAATGTTGATAATATAGTGTTGAGTGTAATGAGAAAAAACAAGATCTAATTATCACCAGTAGTCATGCTTTCTCATGCTGTGTATGAAAATGTACTTATGTGACTATTTACTGTATTTGTGCAAAGGTAGGCACTGATGATAGAGTTGAAGATGAGTGGTGTATGTTTGAGTAAAGCAAATTAGGACGGCCATGTGGAGGAGACCCATCTGTCCTGTATGTTCTTCAAATTTGACAGATGGTGCTGTACAGTGAAGAACTAAAAGCCAGTAGACTGAGTGACCAAGTTGTCATAAATGAATGCAGGTGGCACTGTGGCTTTTAGTTAGGGGACTTGTCTGGAGCAATGTTATAATCAAGGGAAGGAACGGAAGCTAATATCATGACCAATTGGCATGTCAATTACAACACTAGTGTCCCGAGATTAACTTTTTTTATGATTTGACACTATAAATAAAATTGAATTGAATGATTTGAGCTAAGAATTCAAGGGTTGAAGTGATCATTTCAGCTGAGTGGATGGGAGGCAAAGGTGTGAGCTTATTACTTAAGGCCTGGAGCCTCAAAGTGTGGGGCCCCAAGTTGGGGCCGTGCTGGACAATGCTGATGATGCCGTCATTATCTCATGTGAAATTAAATGAAAATGGGTGGTTCTTGATATATCAGCAAATGTACTTTGTTCCTGTGGCGAAGGTCTGGAACCTTGATCAGGTATTAACAAGAGGTTATTTATGGGGAGAGATTGTAACCTTTGATGGTCTCTCGCATCAGATTTGAGTGGCCTCTAGTGGTGGGCGGATCGATTCCAAATATCGATACCAAAGTTGGTATTGATATTGATCAATACCAGTGTAATGAGATCGATGACCACTTAAAGCTCATAAAAATTCATTCAGGTTTAACAATTTGATGATGCATCCACCTTAATTATTAAAAAGTATTGGTATCGGCGATATGGACCCTGTATTTACTTGGTATCGGACACCACTAATGGCCTCCTTGATCTCTTTCTCTACTCGTCTTTTGACCAGTTTTTGTCGGGATACTACTCCCCCAGTTTAACGCTGATGACCTCACCATGGTTTTCTGGACTTTGGAAAGTTCCCTCTAGAGCTGCGGTTCAGTAGTGGTTCAACATGCCCTCATTCACTTCCCCTAAGCACTCTTTCTTTCTTGTGTGATTTCTGTGTGACAGGGTTCTTTGGCATCATCAATCAATACCAAATTAAATAGAAATACTTAAATAATTTTTTATTTTTTACAACTGAATAGGAATGATTAACATAGCATCCCTCATCTTTTTAAGGTCTGGTCTCATTCCAGGGGAGCTGTTCCAAGTATTTCGCTCACAAAGGAGAGTAGGGACAAAATACTTGGCTGAGTTTGGTAGAACTGAGTAGCGTTAAAAAGCAGTCTTTTACACTGAGGATGGATATCTTTTAAAGCTAAGTTTTTACATGTCATGGATGACATGTGGAATGGTTGGAAATATTTAAATCAGCAAAATAATGTAGTGCTCTCTGCAATTTGCTCTAGACATTAGTCATCACTTTAGGATTGGAGATGATGTCTTGTGTTCAAAGGACTCCTCAGAAATTGCTGTGTCACTAAAACGTCTTCTCACTAGCCTGTTGGGATATTCCCAACAGGCTAGTGAGAAGACGTCTCATGAAGGGCCAAATGAAGGATGTACAAAGCAAATTCCATTGAAATTGTTTTACTGAAGATTCAGTGAAAGCACAAAATGAGCCTAAATCAGACAAATCTTAGCTATTTTAATTTCAAAAATGTCCAATATAAAACATTTTTATTTGGTTCAAATAACAGACACATCTCATTATATAAGTTATTAAATATAATCTAAAACAAATAATGTATAATACAATTTTCTGAACTTTACCACATTGTACCAGATGGCAGTGCTGTGAATTGTGCCTCAAACCACAGTGGGTGGTGTGGGACAACACAATGGGAAACCCCAGGAAGTCTTGTCAAGCTCTGCAACACAATTATCGCTCATCCATCTTTAATATCTCATTCATCTTCTCCATATCCACTGACAGAGTGGTACTCACCTTGCAATTATTTTCACAGCTGGCATTCAAAAGAAGGAATTGGATCTTCTTCCCTTCAAAAAATGACTGATGTGGACAAAAAAAAAAATGTTGTAGCTTATTTTATTTTTTAGTGAACACACTTTACCTTACCTGCCTTTTGAGGGCCTCTCTCATTGATTTCTTACATTACCCAGAATGCAACCCCCCAAAAATGTTTATGAACTTTTTTATTTTACACAAACATTGTCATTTTGGTATACCTTCAGCTAGTAAGCCAAGCTGTTCATGAGCACGGGGCTATGTCAGGCATTACCTCCCCAGTCGTATTTACGGCCTCTGCATCAGGGTGTCACACGCTCAGCCGCTCTGCAAGAGGTACCAGAGGAGATGTAACTATGGAGATACCATCAGGCGACAACAATAACTGACTGCTCAGTTTGTGCTGCTTGTGTTTTTCTCCTTAAGTGCTTTTGATGCAAATAGAAATTGTTGACAGTGAAGACAACATGGAACACTCGAAAGGCTGAGCAATATGGAAATACCCACATTTTATATTTTCTGATATAGTAAATATATTTCCAGTGCCAACTTTGTCTGTCCTTCAACTGTCACTTTCAGTGAAAAAAAATGCATGATCACTTTCATCACAGGCATAAAATAAATAAAAATTAAATAAATGCTTGGCAAAGTCTGATAAAGTATGATACATCTGGTGTTGCAACGCAATACAGAATTCAACAAGTGGAAATCTCCGCTGAACTATAAATTAAATCGTAAAAGGAAGGCATCTTGGTTGGGAACGCCTTGATGGAGAAGCATAAATTTAACTAGTTTATGAGGAGGCACTTGTGGCTAATGCAGAGACAAGGACATGAACCATCACTGCTGTCCCATCTCTGAACACATCCTATTTATGTTGGCTGCAACGCAAGACCAAGCTGACCCCGGGTCTTTATAGTGCACCTGCGCCTCAGTTTGCCACATAGCTCTTTAAATAATTATCATTTTATTTTGGTGTGTCTCACAAGGCTCTGTTTACCTTTATGTTTCAAAATCAATTTATTTCTTACTTAGCACACCAAAGATTAAACTTTTGTTATAAGCCTTTGAGCCAGAATGTAAGATTGTTTGTTGCTGCCCTATGGGAGTAAGACAAGCGTAAAGTTGAACTGTCAATTTACATGCCATTGAAACAACTTTCATTTAATTAAAAGTGCCACTAGATAAGAGCCTGAAGGCATGAGGGCCCAAGACTCATCAAACGAATTAAAAGGTGTATATAAAGACAGAGAGCTGTGGTTAAACAGCACTCTGATTTAACTGCATCACAAAAGAACTTTGCATTACTAAAAATAGACCAATTGGCTAAAGCTAATTGCCATTAGCATTAAACATTTATCTTTCCTAGGCAAAGAAGCCAGGAAGGGTTGAAACTCTTGAATGCACTTGGCATGTCAGCATTCGTCACTGCCTAATGTTTCTGTGCCTCATTGGAGCAAAAACTGGGACACTATTGACAATATGTTGAGGTATTGACAAGAGCCCGCCCCCAGTGGACATTAGATGATGACCTCAACATCAGAGGAACAGCATTAGCCACTCAGGCTGCACTTACGTATTGCACATTTAATTAAAGATATCAGAATGGGCTGCTCTTTAATCTTGGCAATCTAGGCATAAGTGAAAGACTCATAACAATAGGCAAAGGAAAAATGAAACATTAAAAAGGTGGGGCACCAATAGCAGTTTGGTTCAGGTGATATGTTATTGTAGTAATTAGTTTTATGCAGAAAACTGTATTAAAGCTGATATTTTATCTGGAGTTTTTTCTTCTAAAAATACACCACTGCAATATAATAACCATGATGCCAATAATGACAAACAATTTTTTTTTTCATTTTCATCTGTTAATCTCTCAATTTAAAGATCTGCAGGAAAACATCACCAAAGAAAAAGAATCATTCACGCTGTGCTGTAAAAAAAGTAATTTATATAGAGAGTCAGATGTTGATTTAAAAATGAGATGGTATTTAATGTCTCCTTATATCTTCTTAATGGTTCAGTACTGAAGCCAATTTAACTGTGATGTATGTGTTCCACCTAAAATTCTGATGATATACGCACATGTGTGTTCCTGGACCATCACAATAGTAAGTGCATTAATTTATCTACTTTTTTTAAAACTTTTTTTCTGAATATTATGGGTCCCGTGCACATTGAGCTCCATGAATTGAGTAAAAGTTAAAATTACAAAAAACACAAAAACTATACAAAAACAAATTAAATACAAGCAATAAAAAACACCAAGAAAGTTGCATAAAATTATCATGATGATGAAAAAAAATCTTTTCATTTCAATTATCTAATGTGCACAATCTAGCTGAGTGCAGCAAGAACCCTAACATATAAGACTAACAGCAGCATCCTCTTCACTTACCATGGCTTGGTACCACACAGGGGATTTACAGTACTGAGGTCATATTCAGAGACAGGACACTTTGCCATGTTTTTTTATTTATTAATCTTTTTTGTTTTCAGAATGGATTTAAGCAACATTATTCCAGAGAGATTAATTAAGACTGTCAAAGTAATAGGCAAGATACCAGACTGTGGACAGCTTAGTGACTATAGTGTAGTGCAGCGGTTGTTCATCACTGTAACATTGGTAATAGGGACATGCAAGCTGAGATAATTTCTTCTCACTCATTTTGACACTTTTTACTAATCAAAACACCATACTTGCAATCCATGCATGAGCATGTGAGAGCCCTCTAGGACTTGCACATTATCTGCAATATTCATACAGCAAAACAATGGTGAAATGTAATACCATTTTCAGTATGCAGTGCTCTCAATGATCTTTTGTGGAATATGCCACGGATGACAAAGCTGTCCTCGAAAGTTAAACAGTTGGCTGGGAGACCATGCTACTCTATTTAACTACAGTCAAGACAAAATGAATTTGTGAAGTTGTAGTCTAGGACATTTGTCTGCTTGATATACACAGCACGTGTTTGTGGCCTTATGCATCACATCTGAACCTTAGTAAATCATGAAAAGAAAGAAAGACATGATGAAGGCAGTGGAATGCAGCCAGGAAGAGGCCATGACACTCAAGTGTGGCCATTAGGAACAGATATAAATACCTCTCCCCTAAAACAAAGTTGGAAGGAACATAGTAGTACATTCTGAACCCTTACCTGTAACTGCAACGTTGTCCTGATTTGAATCTGGCCAGGGACAGTTGGTAAATGTCATCCCCTGCTATTCTGAAACAAATCTGAAGTGAGCTGTTGGTGGAGCATTCCATATCTCATCTCTGCTTCTTCCACAACAGTTTTCTCCTTCTGTAATGTAAAACATTGCAGGGGATTCCAAAAAAGCCCTTGCTCTTTAGTTGTTGGGACTTTCGCACCATTTGCTACGTTTAAGATTAACAGTTAATAGTTTTAAGCAAGGGAACAATGAGGTGAAGGACAAAAAGTATTTGTGAATGTGCAGTAGTTACAATGAAAACATTCATCATTCATTTATATACTGTACATATAAATTTAAAGTTTTACCTTAGTTTGCTTTCAAAAACACAGTGATGGCAAGTTGTATACACACACACACACACACACACACACTCCCCTGACCCTCCTTATACTGATGAGATGACAGCAGGTTGATTTGGGGAGACAGATTGAGATAGATAGTGACCCAAAGAGGGATACATCGTGGAAGGAAGAGAGAGTGGGAAGGAAACAAAAAGCTGGGACAAAAGGTAGGGCAACAACATGACACACTGCTACCATTGCTTTTGTAGCAAGCCTCCACATTTCCTATAGATTTTAGTCTGTGTAGCTTTAGGGTTTCCTCTGGAAGTTGTCTGTATGACAATAAGAGAGCCAAGAGACATTGAAGCATTTCTAAATGGCTTGCCAGTACGGTCAGTAGTCAGTGTTCAAGGTCTCTATATCGGAAGTGTGATTTACCTTGATGGACAACTTACTGCTTTTATGCACTTAATACAAGGGGATACAAAATCTTGCTAATACATGAACAGTATGTGCAGCTGTACAAAGATGCTTAAAATGATGATCAGGCTGTACATGTTATGCTGAACTTTCAACACTGTCTTCAACTGTTGAATAAAACGGATATGGAAACTACAGACAACAAGCCCTCTGGGTGTTGACACCCCAAAAAGCTCAGCTGTGCAAATTACTTCCTTGTCAATCTCTGAGGAGCCTTGCTGCCTGGAGTCAGACATTCTCTTCCTCCTCCATTATTATGGAGGACGAGAAAATGAGATGGGCTCCATTATGTTTATTGTTGCTTCAGCTGGTGGGCACCTGCTTGAGCTACATATCTGGTAGTAAGAGCTCTGCTGAATATTCTTATATTTCAAGTTTCAATGGAGTGGAAATTCATGAAAAATATTTTAAACCATGAAAGAAAAATTACAATTATTTCTCATTGTTGGTTTGCTCAATTACTCATCCAAAAATGCGTAGAGAGAAAAGTGATTGGTCTACTTAAAAAAGAACAATGAAATCCATAGGCAGGACTTTTTCACAGCAGACATTTTAACTGTCATAGTTGGTAAAGCACAGGTGTTACTAATAACATTAACGATTGCTCTGTTCTATTTAAGTGTCCCAGTAAGCCATTTCAGTTAGGAGAGACAAGTGAATGAAATAAAGATGAATGTTTGTTATAACAGATGATATGTGATAATTAAGTCTTGGCAGAACATCTTTGGCGTTTAGATTTACAGGGAGATTTGTAATCAAGGGGCATCTGCCCTAAGCAGCAGCAAGATAAAGCCACCCCTACAGGGCTAAGCATAAATAAGTATTCCTGACTGAACTACATACATACCACTACACAGCGACAGTGAGCCAGCATGAACAAAACCAGGACCCAGAAACTGAAGCCGCCTGAAATTCAGCCATCATTAATTATGTTTCATTTTCCTGTCTTTCATGAAAAAAGTCTATTGTGGCCCATTTTCAGAAAGACAACGCTGTTGTTGGTGAGGTACAGCAGGTGAGGTTTGAGATTTTATAACTTTCCAATACTGAGCATTTGGTCCTTTGGCAAAAGACTAACTATTTAAGGTTTGTGAGTAGTACAATTAAAGCTCAGGTCATTTTCTAACTAATGTTTGCTAATGCTAAGCACGTAGCTAGTTATTTGATTACGGTAACATACACAAAAATACAGACCAGGTAGATTCTTGTTGCCAATGCTAAAATTTTAGGATGGACACGCAAACTCTGGCTGAAAGTTTCAAGCCTCCCGACCAGCTTTGTTTTCACATCACTAGTCTATATCCACGACGTTCCACTTATGGAATTGCTCCGTTGCCGATGGAAATTCTGCCGGATTTCACTCATTTAGGCTGCATATCGGTTGCCTTGGGCTTTCTTTGTGTTGGCATTTTAAACTCCGGTCAATTTATGATAATAATACTATGGTTAACCTTTTCTCAGATCTCTCCAGGGTAAATCCAGACTGCTAGCTACACTATCTGTCCAATCTCAGTTTTCTGTTGCACAACTAAAACAACCTTTGAACGTACACATGTCCCACCTAAACGTTGCTCCGCCCAAGACGATTGTGATTGGTTTAAAGAAATGCCAATAAAACAGAGCACGTTTTTCTCCCATTCCGAAATGCTGTGTGGACTCGCCAGACCCTCCTCCACAGCGCTGTGGAGGAAGGTCTGGCAATGTGAGACTAGGACATCACCAAGTGATACCAGTGTACCATACACCTAGTCTTATTTCATGTTCATAAATGTAGTTATGCCGCAGTCCAGGTTTTTATCAGAGTACTCCAGCAAGCATAGCTTTCTCAAAACCAGGGTAAGAGATTTTTAGCATATGTACATGTGGAAAAAATATAACTAAGACACTAGTGTGCATGTAAATGTAGATGATTAGTTCAAGCAACTACATTCACAATATGTTAAATTAGGGTGACTATGTGTACTGTAGAGTTGGCAGCAATCTGCTATATTAATCTTCTGTAAAATAGACTGAGAACTTGAACCAAGACTGAGCAGAGTAAGAAACAATAAAACATAAATCCAAAGTATTCCAACAGTAAAGAAATTGCAGCCGTTGTGCATGCTTGATAGCAGCATTCTCATAGAGGTCAGCACAACATGGGTACCATCGTGGTGAAATGTTACCTGCACTAATAATGTCATTGATGGATTACCATTTGGAAAAAAAATCACACATGGCTCGCTGGGAAACACAGCAGGATGGGCATGGAGGGATCAGAGGCTAATAGTCATGGTAGTCAGCCAGGCACAATGTGTGCTGTCAAGTTGACTGGTGATGGATGATTAAGTCATATTGCAACATGCCAAGTTTGTTGAGGATCCTGGTGTCACCATGTGGGCCACTCACTTTCGGCCGAGACAAATAGCTCTTAATATGCATTGGAGATTTCCCCTAATTCACTTGACATTTTAGAGACGTCTCGTTAATTCCACCACATCTCCTATGAATTACATTCATATGCGACAATCCTGCAGTAGCAATTTACCCTGGACAGCAAACCTCAGTGCAAATGCAGGAAGTAGTGTGATTTTCATGTAGTGAAGCTTAAAGTAAAGATATCTCATTATGCATAATGATATGAAAATAAAATGTCAAAGGTAATAATCCTCATACTCATCATCTAGTCCACAATCACCACAATATGATCTATTTATCTGCAGTAGCTTCTTATTTTCTATGCTGCTTGGTAATCTATGACATGTCATCCTCCTATAATATTCCCATAGGGCATTGAGATCAGACTCTCTTAGTCCTTGAAAGAAGTTAAAAGGCAAAACTGAATGTTTTTGCCTTGCTTAATATAATAATAAAAAAATAGTCAACCTTTTTCTAAACCAGCAGGCTCAACTCTTTTTATAGGAAGACAACATAGCAAATGGTTAACTAGAAGAAATAGTTAGGATGCAAAAGGTACATATAAGAATGTATGCAACATTTATGAAAATATTGTCAGCAGAGCTGATGGATGATCCAAATTTACATTGGGTTGTTTCCATGGCAACATTCTGTGCCTCCTACCTGTCTCATAGTGGTAGCCTGGTCAATGTTGTTAGTTTTGTTTGTTGTTTGCATAATTTGTACAATATATATATTTGTTTAATTATTGTATTTATTAGCATAATAAAGACATTCTCAGGATTAAATCAGAGTACAAACAGCACAGAAAAAGGGGACATTATTGTGCATTCTGCCTCCAAATTGGTTGAATTCAAATCTTGAAGTCAAATGTTAGTTGGAAATATCTATCTAGGTCTATCATGTAAATCTCTTTTTTTTTTTACACTTTTGCATATATAAACCAATACAGTAAATACATACAGTAAAATGAAAACCTAATTAAATTCCCCCCTCATAAAAACTTTAATTGGTGCCCCTGCACGGTTTCCCAGAGGAGCCTCCTCAGCTGTTTCTATTGATATGTTGCTGACACACCAGGAACCTCAGACCATACTCCCCCAAATACAACACTATCCTCTAAACACATCCTCCAGATATATCACATTCTGCTACCATATCGTTGAAATGATGCATGGAGCAAATATCTATCATGGCTCTTTACTGCGTGAATATCATTGGAAGTTGATTTATGGCCATATTGTTGGCTAATGTTAGCTAATGTTAGTTTTTATTGCATTATAAGGCAATAAAGAAACATGAAAGAAACGTGTGCAGGCTTAACCCATGTTCTTCTCTTACGCTGGTGAATGACAGATTGTCTTTGTTCCAGCGTATGTTTTTCGCCTTTCTAGAAGAAACTGTTTCATGTAGGTGTAGCCTTTGTTTAAAACTTGTATATTTTCACAGACACACCTTTGAAAAGGATTATCACAATTGTAGTTTTTAATGAAGTATCAGTTCTATGTGAGTATACTTAACTATAATTAATGAACAGATGGAGGTGCAGCACCCGTCATGATTCGAAGCCTTGTAGAAACTATATAACAAGTTGCTGTGAATGTACAGTAAGAATAGACTGGAGCGTTGACATAATTTCTATGTTTTGAAGACATTACACAAGATCTTTACCACACTTGTGAAACAATTGATTTTTAAATGGGTTTATAATACATTTTTATTCTGAAGTTTCTGAACAATCCCTCAGAAAATCCAGGATTACGTGCACATAAGGTTTGGTGGCTAATTTAATCCAGAATTTTAGGATTGTTCAGACCGCACATTGCAAACAGACACAGAAGTGAGTTAAGAGTGTGAGTTACAGATTAAGACAGCGGGTTACATGGGACTTAAAGTTGCTGAGTGAACCAGCTGGATGGCTCCATCACTCAGAGTTAAAGGCAAATCAACATTGCAGTGGGTGGTCCTCTACCATGGTGGATGAACATCACCTTTGGGATAACAACTATAGTGGCACACTTACAGTTTCCTCTTATTTCCCATTTGTAATTATGCCTGGCCCCAGGCGTTCACACACTATGATGCAAACATGTGTCGTATAAAGCAATATTGCATGATTGACAGGAAATCCCCCCTCCAGGGCTACGCTGATACCTGACACCTAGATAGATAACAAACTCATTTTACAATAGACAAGGAAAGTTAACCAAACATGTCGCTGAATTAGTCTGTCTCCAAACTCTGTAGCTTTGTCTTTTACACATGGTGTCCCTCTGTGTGCACTTCAACAGAAATTAACACATATATGCCCTTGTATTGAAAATACTGAGTCAACAGTGGCAGCAGAGGATTGTAGGGCTCGCATCTTTTGCATATAGTAATTCATCATCATCATATTCTTTATTCAGGACACACACACAAAATGGTCCATAGCACAATACAAAACATAGCAAAAGGCAGACAAATAATTAAACTGTAATTGAATTTTTCTGCACCCACTGCGTACCAACAGATTTTACAGTGTTAGCGTAAATCCCAGGTTTCTGTTGAGTTAATCAAGTCCAATATGGATATTGCATAATCTCAACAAAACCACCGAAAGTCTAGATCCGATTACAATGCTATATAAGGCATCACAACAACATGATTTTTATATTTGTTCCATAGAGCCTATATAGAGTATGGCATAAGCCTTCAGTGGATGTGCTCCACTGATTAGCTTTGTTTTTATTGTTGAAATGTTTTTAATTGCAATTAAGTTGTTTGTTAGCAGGGATGCTGTACAGTAGATGCATTGGAGTCTATTGTATTCATTGTAAGGTAACATCTTAAGCAAATTGATTTATAGCAACAACAACAATAACAACAAAAGGCTTCTCTCTCAGCCAGTGCCGCTATAATTGAAATCTTTTGATCCAAAGATGTATCAATTTGTGCAACATCTGCAGTAAAAGCACTAGAGCAGTTTCAGGGTAATTTTCAGTAGAACTGTTAAAAAAAACAAAAAAAAAACAGTCACATCTGTTAAATGTATTAAACAATTTTAATGCCACAGGGATTAAGTCAGAACAGTATTTCTTGAAACTGCCTTTAGCAAGGACAGGTAGGGAAATGAAAGACTAGTGTGGGGACTATGCAGAATATTAACTTGAAATTTGAAAGAATCAGATTCCCCGAATCCACAAAAATGATCCAAAACAGGAGGGTGGTGGAGGCTGAAGGAGATCCTCTGCCCCCAGCTCTTTTATTTCCAACATGGAGAACAACAAGGAGACCTTCTTCTGTTAGGCAAGTTTGAGTGTGTTTATAGAGAATAGTTAACGTTGTGTTGAATCAAAGGGGAAGTCCATTTGCTTTAAAAGTACTGTATATAACTAGAAGTTTGTTATCAGTTGTTGCTATAGGAAAACAAACGGTATTCCAGCATTCACTGCAAGAAACACGTCTGTTAAGAACTGGGTAGAAGCACATGACCAGCGGCCGCTATGCTTGCAAGAGACTGAGCTCCTACACTCTCCTCCGTATTTCATTAAATAACCAGGTCTATTACTTTTTCTTCAACGCCAAATAGTTTTGTCTGTTGTCATGGTGACTCGGTGAAAAGCCTGCAGGCACGAAAGAGCGAGTCTCGTTGTTGCCTGGGTGGTCTATTTGTTTGGAGAAATTTGCTAACATGTCTGCGGTTAATGGAGTGGTGGCTAATGTGAACACGTTCTCTAATATGAAGGAATTAATCGACCGGGTCTTGGAGAAGCAGCTAAGTGTGCTTAAATCAGTGATCTACAGCGCAGTAAAGGAAGTGCTGGCCGAAATGAATGCCTCACAGAAACACATCGGGGGAGAACCTGAGAAGCAGAAAAGCATGGTATGTGAGCTGGACCAATCTGACTGCGTCACACTCACACAGATCCAGCGGCTTCGGCTGCCTGAAGGGATACAACACGAGCTGGCACTGCACGCTGAACGCAACTCGGACTCGTTCATCTGCCGCCCTGCCCTGGGAGCGACCCGCGGGGGGAGAGAGTTTGCCTTTGCTGCAGCCGTGGAGCCCGGGGGTTTTCTGGCTGGAATAAGAAGAGGAGGAGCATTTGATGTGGCCACGCATCTTACAAATAGGGGAGGGGGTCTGCGGTCTCAGAGGGTTTGTGGATTTATTTTACTTTTTATATTTGTGTCACACCTTGCTCAGATCTGTACCTGAACAGTTCAGCCTTTGCTACAGATTTGTCAGCAAAATCTGGTAGGGTACTTGAGACACGTACGCGTTTACATTTTGAAGATGGCTGAGCTTTCAATCCTTTCAGTTAACATCAGGGGGCTAAACGGGCCGATCAAACAAGTTAAATTCCTGGACTATTTAAGAAGGAAAAACCTAGACGTGGCACTTATACAAGAGTCACACTTACGTAAAAGAGATGTAAATTGTCTACAAAATAAATACTTTTTTTATGATCAATTTTTTATTGTTTTTTTAATATTTTTAAACATACAGAACATATAAACAATTGAACAAGAATAACAACCCTCTCCCACCCCTCAACCTCTGCGGTCTCGAGGAAAGAAAACAAACAAACAACAAAAACAGGAATCAGAAATCACACCTTGCCTAGTCACTCTCCTCTAGTTCTTGTGGTGCTAAGGTCATTAGGACTGATACTTGTGCTGCTGCGTTTCTCCATAGGTTTATAGTCGATGACTTGGCTTTGTTAATCCTTGCTGTAGAGAGCTCAAGCATAACTATGTCTAGAAAATACGCCAACCACTGTTTTACACAAAACGAGTGGGGGGACCCAGCGCTGAGCTATCATTCTCTTGGTCGCGGTTGAGCCGGCTTGCCAAATTTTCTTCTGTCTCCCAAGCAGATGTAATTTAGAGTCGTCATTAAGTAACAAAACAAGCGGGTCTGTAGGAATTCGACATCCTATCACATCAGATATAATTGATGTTGTTTTATTCCAAAACTCATGTACCTGTTCACACTCCCAGACCATGTGCAGGAAAGTTCCAATTTGTGCAACAGGGAGCAGGAATGCCTTTGGAGACGTATCTCCTCTGAAGTGTCCAATATGTCCTATGGCATATGTCGAAATGGGTTTCGCTGGTGACTTGAGTGGGAAATGTTGTCCCAAACTGGTAATAGAAGAAGCCAAAAACCTCCAAACAACGGCAGCAGTTTTATCACTGGACGCGGAAAAGGCTTTTGACCACCTAGAATGGAACTACCTGTGGCAAGTAATAGAGAGGCTTGGTTTAGGAGCCAAATTCATTGACATGGTATGTACTTTATATGCGAATCCCACAGCCATAGTCTCAACCAATGACCTGCATTCACAGCCATTTCCCATCGCGTGGGGCTCGAGATAGGGATGCCCGCTATCTCCCATGCTATTTGCGATCTCTCTTGAACCGTTAGACCAGGCCATAAGGCAAAATAAAATGTTATGTCCAGATTAAATCCAATAACAACTCAATATCGTTATTTGCAGATGATATTTTACTGTACATATCTAACCTTGAAGACTCTGTTCCAAAAATTCTTAAGATCTTTAACAAATTTGGCTCAAACTCCGGCTACAAAATCAATCGGAATAAATGTAATCTTCTTCTGTTGAACAACGGACAACTGACATCAGCTATTGGTGATACAATACCAACCCAAAGCAAAATTACATATTTGGGTATCACCATTCACGCATCGCTACAGCTACAGTTGTTAAAATGAACATAGTTCCTCTTGTGAACTTCTTAAGTACAATGATCCCCTTACCCCCACCAATAAATTTCTGGAAGAAACTTGATACCGTAATTCGGCAGTATATTTGGAATAATAAACAACCTAGGCTAAAATACTATACCCTGCAACGTACCACAAGCACGGGAGGCCTGGCCCTCCCCAACCTTAAAGTGTACCATAGAGCCTTTCAGCTACGGACCCTCAGAGTGTGGATGGACCCCTCATCTATAGTCCCATGGAAAGAAATAGAGCAAAACCTCACTGGAAATCTAACACTGAAAGACTTTGCCTTTACAGGTGTGTGTCCAAAAACGTGTATGCTAGCCTATGGCCCTATTATCACCAACACATTGACCAACTTTAAACAGGTCGAGGAGCAACTACGCTACACCAATAAGTGGCATTTGAACACCCCAATTTGGCACAACATACACTTGATGTCTAAAGAAAACCTTTTGTTTATAACCAGTGGAGTGACAGAGGTATTTATACTCTAGACCAGCTATTCAATGATGAAGGTATGTTAAGTTTTGAAGACTTGAGAGCTAGCTTTGAGGTCCCTAAGACATCCTTCTTCCTTTATCTTCACTTAAGATCAGCCCTAAAATGTTATGGAGTACCATGGGGGAACAGTCTTGAGATGCACCCAATCATTAAATGGCTTGTTGATTCTCCTGTGAGAGGATTGGTGTCCAGGATTTATGCAATTTTATTTATTTATGCTTATGCTACAGTATCTGTAGGAGAACTCCCAATAGTAATGAAATGGGAGCGAGAGCTGAGCTGGAGGGGAACGTAATTAATTGGGAGTCAGTTTTGGACAACATTTCCCACTGTTTCAAGAACCCAAATC
This sequence comes from Perca flavescens, assembly GCF_004354835.1. Lineage (NCBI taxonomy): Eukaryota > Metazoa > Chordata > Actinopteri > Perciformes > Percidae > Perca > Perca flavescens. The sequence goes on from NC_041337.1 coordinate 28,562,624, forward strand.
ACCAGCAGATCCACTTCAACATATGCCATAGGACATATTGGACTCATCAGAAGAGATACGTCTCTAAAGTCATTCCTATTCCCTATTGCACGTTCTGCCAACCTGAACAAACTGGAACTTTCCTGCACATGGTCTGGGAGTGTGAACAGGTGCATTTTTTTGGGAATAAAACAACATCAATAATATCTGATGTGATAGGATTCGAATTCCTACTGACCCGATTGTTTTGTTACTTAATGATGACTCTAAATTACACCTGCTTGGGAGACAGAAGAAAATTTGGCTAGCTGGTTCAACCGCGACCAAGAAAATGAGCTCAAGCTCAGCGTTGTTGGTTGTGGTTGGCGTATTTTCTAGACATAGTTATGCTTGAGCTCTCTACAGTAAGGATTAACAAAGCCAAATCTTGAACTATAGACCTATGGAAAAACGCAGCAGCACAAGTATCAGTCCTAATGACCTCTGCATCACAAGAATTAGAGGAGAGCGACTAGGCAAGGTGTGATTTTCTGTTTTCGTGTTTTGTTTGTTTGTTTTTCTTTCCTCGAGACCACAGACGGTGGGAGGTGGGAGAGGGTTGTTGTTCTTGTTCAATTGTGTTTGTCTGTTCTGAATGTTTAAAAATATAAAAACAATAAAAAATGTAGCTTAAAAAAAGAATTGGGAGGATTGGGTCATATAAATTCAGGTAATTGTCAGGGTCCCACCGGCACCAGCACTCACTCCTCCCTCTCATTCTCCAGCACACACTCCTCCCACTGATTCATAATCCTCGTCACTCACGCAGATCAGTCGCTCCCAGTCCCCTCAATACTGATTACACACACCTGCACCTCATCAAGCCTCATCCTCAGTTCACCACCTGCAGCTAATCAACAACCACCTACGCAGCACAACCACACACACTTTGTCTAGTCTTGTTTCTACATGACGCTCTGACTCACACACGTTATGCCTAGTCTATCCAAGTTTGCCTTACCAGTACTTTGTATCCTGTTGTCTGCTGCTGCTCTAAACCTGCCTACTCAGCTACCGGATTCCTACCTGTTGCTTCCTGCTCTTTGTTGGATCATTGTTAATAAAGATCTGCTTCACTACTCCAGTCTGTCTCCTGGTCGTCCGTGACAGTAATGGAAATTAAAATGTGATATTTTGTGTCCACACCCTGCTGAAATATTTTTACAGTGATAATGTAAAATTAGCAAACAAAAAAAAATGAATGTTGATTAAAAAGAGAATCTACTATAATATATAAAAATAATCTTATTTTTATTGGCCTGAAGTTACAGTTACCTAATGTTATACAGTACAGGTAAAACATACAGACCTACATGTGAAATGAAATAATTGGGAAAGTAGCCAAAGATTTTTTTTTTTTTTTATCATATGTACAAGGCAAAGATAAATTAGATACTAAAATTTCAAGATCTTCCCTTTGCTTGGCCAACACCATATTTTAACTGTCAGGGAATTTCTTTGTAAAAAAAAAAAAAAAAAAAAATATATATATATATATATATATATATATAAATATACATATAATGAAGTATAGATATCTTTACCTTTACTAACTGGTGATATCCATGAACACCATTATAAAGGTTGTTCTAATGGGTCTGTAATATCATGTCGATGATCAATCTATTAACAACCTGCTGTCAATGGACACAAAGGCAGGACTGCTGTTGTCATGGGTATAGTATCATTTGGTTTTATGGTGTTTGTGCCTATTGATTTTCACTGTAATGGAAATATTATTCTCAAACAGCACTGACACCAGCATCTGACATCAAGGTTGCCATTGAATTGCCACATCTTAATAATAAAGACAATCCTTGATGTCTTTCAATAAATAATGGAGTTACTGTACAATATTGTTACCTTTTTCAAAGATATCAACAGAGATGGTAACATTTTGTTGTGGTTGTGTATGTGGCTAACAGATGGCATTCACTGCCCAGATGCTGCAGGTGCCCCATCTTTGTTGGTACCTGCTCACTGGCCATCTCGGCTTACCCCTGGGCTGTTGCAGGTGGGTTCACAGTTGGCATCGGACTATGTCAGTATTTGCCTTTGCCCACAGCATTCAGGATGACTTCAACATCCATCCACTGCTTCGGGATGCTGGGGTGGCTTGCTGTATGTATAGCTGTCCACTGCTTCTAATACTTAGGATGGGTTAAAATGCAGATATAGACTTTCACTTCTAGTGTGTATGTGATGATGAAGAATAAAAGTTAAAAAAAAAAAAGCTATAGTGCGTAGTTTCTGTCACTGCCATGACAAATTCTAAGAAATGACAATGTCACAGAGCACAGTGGACCCAAAAGCATGACTCAAAGCAGATGTAACAGGTAATGGAGTTTATTGTACAAAGGTACAATGCAGGCGAAGGTACAAAAACGGCAGGCAAAAATGTGGTCAAAGAGACACTAGAAACAATGCTGGAGAGTGAGACACAAGGTACAACAACAATCTGGCAACTGACAAGGGACACAAGGTAAGTATATATACACTGAGGTTGGTGGAGACAATGACACACAGGTAGCACACATTAGGGAAGGGAGGGTAATCACACAGGCAGGAAGGCAGACAGATGCTGCGTTCATGCCACCCGGAATAACAGGCACCACCCCCCTGGTTGTTTTAACGACTGGCAGCGTACACATGGTCGGGATGAGTGTTCTTCTTCTTCTGTTATATTGGCGTTTGGCTTAACAACTTTTTGCATCACTGCCTCCAACGGTTGGCCGTAGCCTAGAGCATCAGGTGTGTGAAAACATGGAGGCCACAATAACAGAAGATTCTCTGCTGTTTTCTTATGCGAGCATCCAAACAGCACATCTACAGGTGTTTGTTTGTGTTATCTGCAGGACAACCAACGGGAAAAGACACAGATAATGTGTTGTTTTTTTATACATAGGCCTATTTATGAATAATTTTAAACATATTATGTCTGTGTATGTTTCTTGGCAGAGGCATTTGTCCACAATAAACAGTTTGTTATCATTGAAATATGTTCAGTGAACCAAAGTCGCCTCCATCAAACGTCAGTTGTCAACAACGCGTCACCAACTGGGGAACTCGGGTATCAAAATCCAGCCCGAGTTTCCCACCTCTGATTCCCACAGGATGTTACGTGAATGGTGACGTTTTCACTCGGAAAAACGTTTTTCCGATGTCCATGAACGCACGGAAAGACGGGAAGACAAGTGACCTGAAATAGAAACAGACGGTGAATATTAAAATATCAAAATAAAACAGGAAGTCAACACAAACAAAACAAACCTGAACTAAGAGCAGGAGCTGGACCTGACAGACAACAACACTGTCGGCGTGTCAACATCATACAGCCTTCCGTGATCGCACACATGCCCCCCTCTCCACACAGTTGCTAGTAGCCAAAGAGAACACGGAGGATTAAAAAAACACATGATGGACTCTTCAGAAAACGTAGTTATTTTCACTCAAGCTTCTGCCCGGGAATGTTACCGGACGACACAATCTTCTGATAGTCTTAATTAGCTTTGTAGCAACTAATTTGGCAATGGCTTGAATATAACAGACGTTCAATAATATCAAAAAGTTACGCACTAAAGCTTTAAACTGACAAAAAGAAGACTTTGTGACAGCAAAGGCCACAACACTGTTATTAGTCTGAAAGCTCTACATTCAGGCTTTCATAGAGAAGATACAAAGATATTCGAGATAAAGATGTCTCTCCTTTAAAAAAAACAACTGTAGCCATGATTAACAGGTGATCTTGGCAACCCTAGTAGGCTAGGTGTTTATGCATGTGTGAGATGAATGTCTGTGTGGGTTTTTTGTGTGGACGCACGTTAGTGTGAGTGTAACAAAGAGAGCTGTGTGAATCACTAAGGCAAAACATGCGCTGTTGAGCGCTAGCTGACCTTGTGATCTCAGATCCTGGGGCTGTTCCAGGGAGCTCTCATCACAGAGGCTGGCTTCATAGGGAACACTCGGTTATATGATCAATACTACAGATGTTTTACTGGGTTTTGGCAGCCCATCATAAATGCTATGTATGATTCAATCCCCCCCATGGCTACCGACGGCTGTCATATTAACATTAGATCTATAACGCATCCTCCCACTATTCTTGTTGTCATATGGATGCATGTATACCTGTAAGGGCTATGTCCATGTAGAACATCATTGTTATCATTGTTATTGATCACAGACTAGTGTACCAGCCAACCAGTGGTAACTTAGGGTTATTTAGGCTAAGATTCTTAAGTAAAAGTTCTATTCTTTAATGATTGGTGGCTCACAGTTGAAGCAAATCTAAAGAATGGCAAAAAACTCCTCTGGCTAAATTGTTGGTATAAACATAAGAATCTTGAAACATAACTTTGAATTGCAAATGTACATAATGAACTGGCTCCTCCTTTCTCAAAACATAGGTTCTTTGCTTTCTGAAAGAGAAAAGTGTCCTAAACCTGGGTCTTGTTTTTGAAGTTTGTCCGAATTATTTCTAATGCTAAATAAACTACACAAACTAGATCTTAAGTAACTAGCAAAGCATCTATTGAAAGAAAAGCAATGCAGTTAAAAACACAACAACTTTTATTTAAGCTTTAGTACTCATAGTGTCAAAATTCTACAAAATCATGAAACTAAATGAGATACTAACACAAACCTATTTTTCTATTTTATTTTTTTGTTAGTTTTTTCCAACGGTCACATTTTAAAATTTTTAGAATGTACATTCCATTAGCATCTCATGTAGTACTCATAAGGGGCCAGTATACTCTGTCAGAAGTCGAATGGTCCAACCTCGCTTTTCCTGACACTGGATTAGGAGGTACTGTGTCCAACCATTTCTGTAATTTTCCAAAACTGGCAATTTGACATTGTCACCCACTTTGCCAGTTGTGTAAAGGTGAGAAAGGAGCCAGAGTTTGAACTTCACTCTCTAGCTCTCTTTCTTCATTCTTGACACAACTATTTTTCGGCACTTTTCCTGTGAACAACAGAGTGCAACACTATGAATGTCTTCCAGGAGAGACAATCTGAAAATGTCCACTGTTATTCCCATATTTAAACTATATCACGTCTCACCCATCTCTATGATGGCCAGCTTGTCACCCTGCCTTCCAGTGTTGCCATTCAGAAAAGCTATAAACACATTTGCTTTTCTGACATGGTCATACAGCATGTCTTACAAACTAGTTCTGATTGAGTATACCCTGGCCCTTACTGTGCTGCTATAAGAATACATTGCACAGCTGCTTACATAGGACATGAATGGTAATATTGAATTGGTCAAAACAGATTCTGAACCAGGATCATTCATTCACTTCTCTGTGCACAATTGTGTTGGGTTCTTTAAGTCTATAACACGGAGTCTGGTGGAGATTAGCAGTGAAGTAGCAGGAAACCTTTTATTTGATCACACATTCTTTCATTAGGTCTCATTAAACCTATGATGAAAAGTAAGTGCATTGTGTTTTTTGCAAGTGATCCCTTTGGGAACCACTGCTCAGTGGTAGGCATCTTTGTTATAGTAATCATTTATTCAGTGAAACAAAATTTAATACTGGGGCTTAATACGGTGGAAAGTCATTGTTGTTATTGTTTTAAATGCATTGTGTGGTTGATAAAGGCTTTGGATTACATATTTATACAATAGGCCTATATAAGAATGTATGCAACCAAAATATTTAATATAAATATTAAATAATATACCTCATGCCTTAGCTTTTCAGCTAAGTGTAATGTCGGCCTCGCCTCAATCTAACTTGGCCAAGTTGCCACTCAAACTTGAAGAAATCACACCTGGAACTAGCTACATGTACATCAGTAAAGCTCAGGTGGGACATTGTCTCAAGTCTTGGCATTGAAGTCCCAAGTAATGTTCAAGTCCCAAAACTTGATTGTTGAGACTTCAATTATGCAAATATCATTATGTACGCTTCAACAAATGTAGAGCCTCTTTACATTTTTAACAATAAATTATCAATAATAATATTGATAAGTTATTGATGATGATAATAAATTGGCTGAGTAATTTATTTTCCCTGTGCTAGAACAGCAGAGTCAAACAGACTCAATTGTACCAGTCTACCATAGTCCTTAATCCGTTTTCGGATATAAAATAACATGCACAAACTGACACAGCATCAGTATTATATTCCAGAGCATGCTATTTCTTGTGTGGGTACATTGTGTTTCTTCCCCCTCTTGTCTCTCATAACTCTCTGTCTCTCCTGCACTTTCTCCGTGTGAGTAAAGACTTGTGAGAGGATGACGATGAATAATCTAGGTTTGGCAGGGTATCCACTCCTTTCAAGCCCAACTTTTGAGTCGTTGGTGTTGAAAGTGACATTATGTAACTTGTTTACCATAAAATAACAGCTTCAAAATCATTTTGATGCTTCCCTGACTAATAGGAACAATGGTGCCTCTGTCATTCCCATTACACACCCCTAACGCCTGTAACGTTAACTTTGTTGGGCGGGTACAATCTCCCTGGAGAAGTGCTGTAACGCTTTACCTATTTTATGGAGAACGTGTTTTCTTGTTTTACCTCTGATGACCTCTGGCTGCTCTGCTTGATTCTGATTTTCTCGTTAGACAATAGCTGATGGGTTCAGAGATTTCATTTCAGTCAATGCGTTCCGCCTCTTTTCCTCGTTACCATCCCTAGAGCTCTAAAATGTATGCACATAATGGCTTTATACAAACCAGTTGTATTGAAAGGGCTGTCAAATGCTAAGACACTGTGCAGCTTCCCTTTTCTGGTGCCAGATTTTTCAACTCTGGAAACTTAGGAATTTGTATGTAGCAGCCACCCACCTCAGCTGCTTACTAACATGGCCACATAGGGTCAGCAAGTGTGTTTGGATTGTGACCATCTGAGAGAGGTCAAAATGCTTGCCTTAGGGATCACCGAATCCTTTCCAAAATCAAATTATTAGGGAGGCTGCTGCAAGAGGTGAATATTGCTGGTCCTTATTCTCTCTTAACATTGGAAGAGCGCACAGATGGTCCTCATCAGCAGAGGTGGCCACAGAGGGAGCTTATATGTGTTTATATGTGGGTGTTAGATAATATATGTGTCAGCCACCAGGCTGTAACTGCCGTATGTGTGCACCCTGCCCTTTACTGAAAGTGAAATTTTCCTCTTCCAGTGGCCCCCTGCTGCTGCGTTGTCCCACTTACAAATTCCTGTTGGACTTCTGTCAGCAATCCAACTAAATAATCGTCTATCAAATCTCTGATGGTAAGAATGTACATCTGCGCTGTGGCAACACACCGGTGCGAGGAATCTCTTCATCTGTCAAGTCACTGTTAGTCATCACTGGATCAAGAGAGCCGAGTCTTTGATCAGAAACAAAATCAATGTGTACACTGCGGGGGCTTTTCTCTGTGGGCTCAAAGTGTATTAAAAAGAAGCATATCTCACAAAGACATCTACAGCAGCAAAATATATCTCCGCCTGGACCTCTTTTGTTGGACTAAATCATGTAACACAGTCATAAGTTTCAAAGTGGTTTCTTCCTTAGCCAATTTCAAGTAAACATGACTTTTGAGAGTCAAGGTTTTATTTAAGTGTCTTCAGTTATTATCTCTTACTTTGTGTCATCAAAACATGACATGTTGGCACTGCTGGGGAAAAGTAAAAAGATGTACACCAACTGTCTCAGTAGATGGCCAGCCTTGGCACTGAGCTCTGCTGACGTATAAAAGCTGTAAAGCATACTGGCAGTGAAGCACAGAGAGGTTGCAAAGAAAGGGAAATCTCTGTCGGTGTGTGAAGCATTATGTGGGGAAAAACATTGAGAGGGTCAGGGGTGTTTACGTAAAAGAGAAAGGAGGGGGAGTGTAAGATGAAGGGAGAGAGGGGGATTGGAGATGTTATGCTCCTGGGAAACTGGGCAGAGAGGAGATTGAAGAGTATCCAGAGGTTCTATGACTCATGGGCACTTCTACTAGACTGGACTTTGACAGGTATCTACACACAGGCTGCACACACTCTGTAACGCAGCTCACATACAAAGATCTGGTCTGTTTTTTTTACAAACACATTAACAAACAAACAGCACTGCTCGTGTATACTGGTAAGAAAATCTCAACAGATATTTTTGAGATAGATTTGTGTGTGTGAGAGAAAGAGAGAATACTGTATATATAATACTGTATATATATTCTCTCTTTGCCACACGCACACACACACACACACACACACACACACACACACACACACACACACACACACACACACACACACACACACACACACACACACACACACACACACACAAAAGTTCACTGTTTTTCAAATAAGTGATGGAGAGAGAAAACTGGAACAGGGAGAAAAGCAAATAAGTAGGAGGGAAAGAGAATGCACAGAGAAATGAGGTGTGTTGTGTGTGTGTGTGTGTTTTTGTGTGTGTTTGTGTGTGAGAGGGAGAGAGAGGGAGATGAAGTGAGGAGGCGGAGAGATGAGAGGCGAGGGAGGGTGTAATGTAGACAGGGAGGGTGGAGAAGAGCGGGATAAACCACTTGGATTAAGGATTCCAGCGGAGCGAGGAGGAACTTTCAAGTGTTGGGTTAGGGAAACTAAACTACAGGTCTGTGCTCGTTCAAACGGACACTCAGAAGAGCAACTGAAGAGATGGACAGATGGAACCAGGAGGAACACCAGGCCGGGGCTGATACAGACTAACATGACCTCTCCATCTGGCTATTTAACCTGATCTGAACCTCCTGAAGACTGTTACGGGACGGATGACTGACCATTGGGACTGAAATTGGAGGGAGTTCACTATGGATTTATACAAATGTTTGAGCATACTTGTCTTCAGTCTTCCTCCACAAGGTAATTCATTTGCTAACTTCTCATTTTCTTTCTTTCTTTCTTTCTTTATAAGGGGCTGTGTGAAATTATTGGGGAGTGAGGAGTGATGGGCTATCAGAAAAGGGTGTGCGGGTTATGTATTTTAAATATTTGCTTAAGGGGAGGCTGGCCTATGCTTATTGAGAGGGTGTTTTAACTTTTATACTCATCACACATTATATGTATTTTCATAGATTTTGGGTGAAAATATTGCAGCGCTCAAGTCAATCAGCACCACCAAAGTTGATGCCTGAGCCCGGATCTGTAATAAGTTTAACCGTTGAACAGCTCTTTATACAAAAATAGAGATATAGAATATAGATGTATTTTCTCTATTTCATTATGTTTAGTTTTGTTTATGTCATGAATATATTATTTTGAAAGTGACGGAAAGTGTCCAAAGAAAATGTTTTAAAAACACAGAAGAGGGGTTTGCTTAAAAACAAACAAAAATAAACCTCCCAACCCCAATCGTTTATCTGAAGAATCTGACAAGATGACGACCACAATCGCTGACAAAACACACAACCTTCAAGACACAAAAACTTTGTTTTTATTGGACAAGGAGTGAGAAACTGCCTCTGTTGCTTAGTGACCTGGTAACAAGCTCAGTCTGCCTAGTTCCAGAGCAGGACTCACAGAAAGTAATATGTGCTGCTCATGCATTACTGGCCTATGACAATACATTGATCAAATTAGGTCAGAACTGCGTCCAGTAGCTCTGATACATCTAGATAACTAAGCAGGATGAAATGGCAATATCAGTAAATAAACATTACTAGAAATTACATTTGCTTTTTTATTTTATTAACTTTTCTGGATGATTTACATAATTCAGGAGAAGGAACTGGATATTCTCACAAAAATAGAAAAATGAAAGTCAAGTAAATATATGACAGCCAACTAGAATGAAAGTTCAGGTTTCTCCATGCTAAGTGATTAGTAACATCACAGTCTGCAGGTGCTAATTATAGTGTCCTGTAAACCCCATTATACAGCAGTAAACTCATCCAACAGTTACCTATTTTCTCCTGCACACATCATTGCTCTGACCCACACATTGTCACAGGCATGACACCCTGCGAGCTCCCCCATCTAAACCCATTAGTTACAAGGCTGCTTTAGAATCTAGTGGAGCGTTATTGACATAAATACATATTATAATATCAGCTGCCTTTAACAGATATCACTCTGTGCTGATGTGATGGAACAAAAGTACCCATGTTGGTTCCTTTCATCTATAAATGTAAAGACATTTCAAGGTTGTTGAGCATCTGGACATGTCAAACACATTCAGGTAGAAAAGGAAGTGAAGATGTGGAGGAAAAAAAAGAAACTATATCCATTTAATAAGATATTGATCCCAAGCCTTTAAAAACAGAGGATGCCAGTTTTCAGGCAACAGAAGGACAGTCCATCAGCTTTGATTGAGTGGTTAGGAAAACCTGAGAGGAAGGCCAGCAGCATGACAACAACACCTGTGTCCCTGTTTTAAGAATACAAGTTAGAACAGCAGAGCATCTTTGTTTAAGATGGATAGATGGATAGATAGATGGATAGCTTATTCACAGAAAGAACAATATATACAATATATAGTGCCAGGCATAATGAAACATCAGTAAGGCTGTGCTGAAATAAAATACAGCCTATGTGCATTGTGCAGGTAATTCAATGACATAACAATTCATCAATGTCCAGAATAGAAAAATGCCTAATTGAATATGGAAAAAAAGGATTGGAATACAAAGGACATTGTACTGTACGAGTCTCGGGACGAATCCAGTCTCTTTAATTGTTCTCAGACCTTGTTAGGTCATCCTTACTGCGGGGGAGGGGGTTGGCGGGGGGGGTTGAGTTACTCCATCAGAGTGGCCATGGCAGAGAGGGTGAGAGGGAGGGAGGGAAGGATGAGACATCTCGACAGATCGCTCCATCAGCACGTCTGTTCAGAGATCCAGAGGATGTCCTCAGACTCAGATTCATGCTTCCGCTTTTTCCTTCTCTCATCTCCTCCCCCTCTTCCCCCCTCATGCATCAGATACAGTCCTGTGTAACCGTATCCCACCTGTATAATAGAGGTCACCCTCCTTTTAGATTGCAATCTGTACAGTGAATTTTTCATATGGGCATAGATCAGCTAAATTCATTATAAATGATTGTATTGTAGATGGTACAAAAAATATTCAGTATTAATAATATGCATTTGAAATCAGGGTTTCTATTTCAAATAAATGTACAAAAAGAGATACGATTCAAACTGGTTATAAGTCTATAGAATGTCTCTGTCGTAAATGAGCACAAAGGAGTAGCAATATTAACTACTCTTACATTGTAAGCAAATGTATTATTTCAAAATACAAAAAAGACATTTAATGACACATAAGTGCTGAAAAGAATGTGTTGCTAATCTCTGCTTCTGTCCCCTCAGTTTGTTTCCAAGTTGGACCTCGTGCCCACGCTGAAGAGAGGCTGCTCCACGATCTGTTCGTACATTACAATAAGCTCTCCCGGCCTGTGGAAAACACCTCAGACACAGTGCTAGTCCACTTTGGACTGTCTATTGCCCAACTTATTGATGTGGTGAGTAAAAACTCACAGCATTGTCAAGTGTCACCAATAGCCAACACCGGATATCATTATTAAAGTCCAACTGAAATAAAATTGCTTTTTTTTTTTTTTACTGCTACAGCATATCTGATCCGAGAATCACTTGTCCTGTTATCTTCTGAGGGAGAAATGTAATTTCTTTTTTGTTTATATCATTTCATAATGGCGCCCCCAGGTTTCCTTCAATCTGTTGGATTAACGCTAGTTCTCCATCTACATAGATGTTTTCATACAGCCCCGCCAATCAAATTGCTTGTTTTTAAACCATATTTTCAGAAAGCAGTAATGTTACCATTCTATCATAGGTAGATGGTTACCACAGCCAGACAGAAACCTCCTTAAATGACCACCACCTTTTCTGCTAAAATTTCCGTCTTATCTAACTTACAAACATGAACCCACGTCTCCTCTTGCACCCTAAGCTGGTTGAACGAGCAACCTAACAAACATTCACCGGGGAAAAGTGCACTGTTAATACCAGTTTACAGGCTGAATAGCTAATAAACTGGTCAGCTGCAGCACGGCACGTAAACCTACCTGCAAATATCTCTTTGTCAAGTTTAGATTCTGGTTTTGCCCTCTTTCTGTAGTGTGTATTATATTAATTATGATCATTATAACAACCAGCTCAAAGCTTCACCAGGAAAGAAATAAATCTAAATATACAGATCACCTATCAGCGGAAATTAAACCACAACAGAAGAGATTGAATTATTTTCCCAAATTAAATTCAGTTGTCAAGCATGCTATCGCTGGCAGTAAAATCCAGACACAGCTGGTCTCAACAAAATAACATCTCTACTCTCACTTGCCTCTTGTCTTATCTTCGCATAACAGACACAAATTATGTTGCAGGGTTTCTGTTGGCTTAAGGTAAAACTGTTTAATAACCCCTCTAACTGCCATTCAGTGCAGCTTTAAGATTGAATAAGTGCAGCCTGCATTGTTACTGGGATGATTCTCCAGGTTTTTGTCACACAATTAGGTGGCAGTGCTTGCTTCACATACCTAGTAGTGAGAGTCAGCTCTTGGTGAAGTTGTCTTCTCCTACAGTGTGTTTTCACTGACTGCTGTGTCTTAGATGTTGCAGGGAAAGAGTTGGAAAGTTTTTTTTTTTTTTTTTTTTCTGGTGTATTACACAACTAATCAGTCTTTATGAATGGAGGGTATGTATGTGGATTTGAAACTGATACATGAAATAGCTTTATTATGAGATGTTCAAAGAAATTCTACTCTACTATGTGCTCATGAATACTGACATACAATTCATTTGAAAGAAGATGCATGTCACAGTAATTTCTCTTCCGTTTACATGAAATAAGGATGAGAAGAACCAGATGATGACCACAAACGTCTGGGTCAAGCAAGTATGTCATAGTGACAGATAAAAACACATGCTAAAGATTCAGTTGTACATAAATATACAGAATATAAATATGATTAATGATTTCTTACAGGAATGGAATGATTACAAACTCCGCTGGAACCCGGAAGAATACGAAAATGTAACTTCCATCCGTATTCCCTCAGAGATCATCTGGAGGCCCGACATTGTCCTCTACAACAAGTGAGGATCTGTGTCAATGCAGTAGCTTGTTTTCATGTGAAGAAATTGAGAGTTTCTGGGATCCCATATTGTCCAAAAGGTCCCATATTGTAAAAAGTGAGCTTTCCTTGTCCTTTTTCATTATGAAGCAGGTCGAGGTACTATATAAATACTGTGAAAGTATCAAAACGCTCAATCCACAGAGAATTGCCCACAGCCCGTATTCAGAAACTGTTCCTTTAAACGAGCCGGCAGGACTTCCGTACGGTTGTGGTGTCACAATTACACTTTAGGTAGAACGTGCTGATAAGGCTAACTAATCAGAGCAGACTGGGCTTTTTTGGGAAGCAGACTTAAAGAACAGGTGCTAAAATGGAGCGTTTTAGACAGAGAAACAGAGACAGACTGTATGAGAAAAATTATGGTTTTTTTTAACATTAAAGCATGTAAACATGTTCTGGTAGAAACCCCAAATAAAAGTATGAACCTGTATATAATGTGTATAATGGCACCTTTAAATGTTGCCACATTAAAGGCAAAAATAATCACATCGCAACTAATGATTTAATTTCAACAGACGGTATGACTGGAGGGAAAACATGAAGATTCTGTTGCTGTGCCAAACATCTTGTCCTGTGCCAATGTCATAAAGTAATTTAGCTAAAATAAATGTGAACAAGGTCAGCCATAATGGATGTGGTTACAAACAACGCTCGGCACATCGTACAAAGCCATACATTACACTGGGAATTAGAAGATGAAATGTAATTGGGTGTGTTTTTAAGGGCTTCAGATAAGATGCATCCAGTTGACCTGTATTTATTTCACTCTAAATAAGGCAAATCAGCTAATATAAAAACTGTATCAGAAACAGACATTAAATAAATAAAACTGTCCCATTCAAGTCATTATACAAACATCATTTTGCTTCGTCGTGATGAAATATAATACAGAGTTTTACATCAGACACAGACTAAAACAAGAAAATTACATGAAATAAATAAATATGCATTTAAAGAGAGAAACAAAGAAAATAGGTATTTTGATCCTAAATTTGTGCGTTACGTGTTTTACTTTCTTAGGCTTGTAAAGACTTGAGAGCAGAGTTCAGAGTGAGCTGTATATGTCTGATTTCTGAACCTACTGAAGATGTAGACTAGAGATTTCGACATGAATTCTTTAATTATTGCTACATTATTATGTTGGTAAAAGGCTGATGTTGTTGATGTCTTGATGTGATTGATTTAGATCTTAAATCTAGGACTAAACCAAAATATCTGACTTAGGTTGACTTTATTGTAGTTTCGCATTGCCAGACCTTACACTATAGCGCTGCAAAGGAGGGTCTGGCAGCATTCCAAAATGGGAAAAAAACATGCTCTGGTTTATTGCGTAGGCTGTAAATATTAACAGTCTATGATTTATTGGCATTTCTTTAACCAATAACAATCGTCTTGGACGTCAGTAAGCACCGCATGCAGGTACGGTGATTCTGCAAAATAGCCTTGGGAAGGAACTTGTTTTGGTGGAACATGTGTACGTTCAAAGGTTGTTTTAGTCGTGCAACAGAAAACTCAGATTTGACAGATAGTCTAGCTATCTCAATTTACCCTGCAGAGATCTGCCAACAGAAAAAAAGCGGAAGGTGACGGACATCCAGCCGTAATAAGGGACATCCGGCGAAATCTTCAGCCACCGGAACAATCACGGAAATATATCGATATAGACTAACTTTAATGTAATACTTGATCAGACTAAAAGGCAACATGCATTGGTCCTTCAATGTTCTTTACTAGGTCAAAACACAGGCTTACATTTGGCAACAAGGAAGGAATACAGAGGGCTATGGCAGAACAGATCAGATGCAGACAGAACAGAATGATGGCAACATAGACAATCTAACACAGTGACTGATGGATAATCTGGATATGTACTGAAGCTAATTGCAACAATGTGGACAGATGACTCGGTCAGACGATGACCCGAGGCAGGAAGTAACGGGTGGGAGTCTGGTGTGTCATGGCAGGGCTGGAACGATGAGAGAATTTCAACAAAGATTAATCAGATTATGAAGTCAGGAGATGAGAGAGAGAGGAGGATGGGGAAGCTGTCGCCATGACAGTTTTCAGAGATTAGATCACTGACTTCCAGTATTTCTTCTTTGGCACCAAAAATAATTTTGCCAAATTTCCGATTCATTTTATTTTTATTTACCCAACACTGGACATGCAATGTTTTATTTGCTTGATGATATAGACATGTAAATGTGAGTGTCATTGGTATACATATTACCAAATATTATGTAGCAAGTGAGTAAAATAAGAGAAAAGAAAAAAAAACTTTGAATCATACTAAATAATTGCCCAATTATGTTCACCTACTGACATAGTTATTGTTTAAAGAATATCAGTGATGTAAAATTTAGCATTTTGTATTCACTTGTCTGACTTTATAAAAAAGCCCTCATTTGTTTAGCCAGACATTCAAATAAAATAGCTTCTAGCTTGTATTTACTGGAAGTCATTGCTTGTTACAAGAACTATTTAATAACTGCAAGACTAACATTTTGCTTAGTGCTAAATTATGTTTTTCTCTGTAGTGAGTGGTTAAAAACAGTCAACTTACAAATGACCGAACTCTGTCCATAGAAGAGAACCATGAGATGTGGTCAAAAACAGGAACATTTGGATTTAAGAATCAAGGTTCACTCTACCAAAATTAAGATTTTTGTGATCTAAAAAAGTATTGCTTGAAGAATTTGGCCAGAATTAAAGCCTTGCAATGCAATTCTTGATGAAGGTAAAAATGTAAAGTACATGTTATTCTCCCACCCAACTTTTCTCCCCTTTTATATCCCATTCTTTATGTGCAGCGCTGATGGCGACTTTGCGGTAACTCACCTCACTAAGGCACATCTGTTCTATGACGGTCAGATAAAATGGATGCCACCGGCCATTTACAAGTCTTCATGCAGCATAGATGTCACATTTTTTCCTTTTGACCAGCAAAGCTGCAAGATGAAGTTTGGCTCGTGGACCTATGACCGCGCCAAAATTGATCTGATCAGCATGGCCAGTGATGTGGACCAGATGGACTACTGGGAGAGCGGCGAGTGGGTCATTGTCAATGCTGTGGGCAAGTACAATACCAAAAAGTACGAGTGCTGCACAGAGATCTACTCAGACATCACTTACTACTTCATCATCCGTAGGCTTCCATTGTTTTACACCATTAACCTTATCATCCCCTGTCTTCTTATCTCCTGTTTGACTGTGTTGGTGTTTTATTTGCCATCGCAATGTGGAGAGAAGATCACCTTGTGTATCTCAGTGTTACTGTCCCTAACAGTATTCCTCCTGCTGATCACAGAGATTATACCGTCTACATCACTGGTTATTCCACTGATCGGTGAATATCTGCTGTTCACCATGGTCTTTGTCACACTCTCCATCATAATTACTGTCTTTGTGCTGAACGTACATCACCGATCACCACAAACCCATGGCATGCCTCAGTGGGTGCGGAGAGTATTTTTGGACATGGTGCCTCGAGTCCTCTTCATGAAGCGTCCGCCAGGCACAGCCAAGCAGAACTGCAAAAAGCTTATCGAGATGATGCACCGTCCTACTACCATATCTGCAACAGGCAACTCACAAGCCTTTTGGACAGGGTTAGAGACAGGGTTGAGACAGATGGGACAGGTAGAGAATACACTCCCAAAGACTCCATCTGACAGTCCAAGCATCCTTGTATGCTCACCTTCTCCACTCTCTTCCCCTCTTGAGAACCACAACGAGGATGATCTAAAACAGTCCCTATGGGCCCACAACTCTGCAGCCTCATCTTCTTCCCAATTGTCCTTGGCCCCAACATTGCCACTGGGCCCACTCTGCAGCCTATCCACGGAAGAACCAATTACACTGGCCCCAAATGGCCGATCTATCAGCGTAGAGCAAATGTGTGACCAACAGAAGGAGCTTCCTCAGAGAGCTGGGCCTCGGTGTCGCTCCAGCAGCTTCCAGTACTGCTGTCTGCATGATGAAGGGCCTGGGCTCATGACAATTGCAGGGTGGGTGAAGAAACAAAGCCCTACAGATCACTTAGCAGAAACCCTCACAGTAGAGTCCACTAAAGACCAGAATACCCAACAGGGCACCTTGGTTTCAACTATTTCCCCAGCTATGCAACGGGCCATAGAAGGAGTTCAGTACGTCGCTGATCATCTCAGGGCTGAGGATGCAGATTTTTCAGTGAGTTGAAACCATATTCATTTAAGTAACCAGTAAAGCCTTGGTAATGACATTATAGTTTCTAAATATTTACATAGTGCTGATATTTGATAAAAAATCTAAAGAGAGCTCCTTATAACTCTATGTGAAACTCATTTGTCAGATTTAATATTTTTGGACACAAGTGCAATTCTCTCAGCACATGTAATAGGGCTGTGACCTGAAATTTGAGCTACTATGTATTTAATGAGGAAAAAACTAAATATTCAATCTGTAATCACCTGTGCAAATATAAAATTCTTAGTGCATAAGCACTATAGGCCATGCCTTATAATCCAACCACGTTTACCGAAATTGTTATACAAACTTACTTTCATTATATACATAAGTTTCCGAGAGCAAATGACCATCAGACAAGGGACAATTTACTGAGACTTTACCTCATGTTGCCTGTTCATGTGTCATACTGAATGGTCTTTAGTTTTGACAGTGTCAAAAAATTACATAACTCATATTTATCACTTTGAAATACATCAGTAAAAATTTATTTTGATTAGGAAACTGCTACACAGCAAAAAAAATTTAAAGTGGCTATATGTAACTTTGAGTTTGTGTTGATTTCAGTGGCCCCTTCGGACAAAAGCAGTAGTGTTTTTACCACACTTGTCGTAAAGGTCTAGGAGTTAGCGTTACGGGGAGGTCATATAGTTGTGATGAATGTTTTGCTCAGACAGAAAATCATTCATTTAAATAAGAGAACAGATTACAGATGAATCGTTGCATTTCAAGTGTTGCATACGGTAACTTAGCCTACTTTGGATGTACTGTGAGCTAAAGCGGGTATCACTGTGTCAGGAGCCGAAGCATTAAGAGTTTGTTGTAGCAACCAACGTAATAATAACTTAGATTTATATAGCGCATTTCATGAAACCCAAGGACGCTTTACACAAGTAACGTTACAGGGGGGACAAGTGAAAAGAGAACAGCAGGCCAACACGGACTAAAAGGAATAAACGTCTGGGCTAAATGGAAGAGGGACGTAATATAATGTCGGCTACTGGCGTACAACCACATTGCGCAATCTAAAGTTTTTTGTATGAATTAAATTGATATATGACATACCTGATGGCCAATTCGGGGTTGGTTTTGAATAATTTACAATCCCGTCATTGTCTCCATTTGTTGAAAGCCTGACCGAGTGTGTGACTCGGATTTTGCCCGTTGTCTTTCACTTTCCCTTTTAGCTTGTATTTGTTCTTTGTTTAATTTCCTTCTTTTCTGTGATGGCCCTGCCCCAGTATCAGCCATAACTACAGCAGATAACTTCTAAAATAAAATAAAAAATACAATTGGACCTATACAAAGAAATCTCCTGGTACCCTTTAACTGGCTGGATACACTAACAGAAGCTTTTCCAGTGCCAAAATCTGTGACCCGTCAAAATGTGTGTTCTGTGGCGCCGCCTATTGCCGTAAATCACTTTGTCACTTTGTGGGAAAAATTGGACCTGGGCAGAGGAATTAATGAAAACTATATAAAAATAATGTTCTTTTCACTGTTAGTCACATTTGCTGTTACAGGTCATTCATGATCGTCAGATGGAAAATTACAGTTTCAGAAACATGTAAAAGTTACATATAGTCACTTTAAGTTTACAGTACTGATTAGTGTTAATGATTAAGTCGCCGGCAAAACAAAAATGAATGAGGTCTTGGTAGAATAGGAGGAGAAGGTTGTAAAATGTGTACAATTATTAAAAAAAATATAACTATGCAAAACGTTATTGCATTTATTGACACCAGTCATGGTCAACACTGCAATGCTCGTTCTGTCTGTAGCCTGAAAGGCCAATGGGACCTTGGTAATTTGACCTTGAATTTTTTATAAGAGAGACAAGCAAGAATTGATTGACATTTAGAAGAAAGCTGCCTGATAATGAAAAAATCAGCCATTCGAGAGAAATCAATCAATGGTGAAAACTGACAGCTTGTAAAAAAAAAAGGTGGTGTTAAATTTGGAATGTCCCTCTCTTCTGTATCTCTTCTCTGCTAGGTGAAAGAGGACTGGAAGTATGTGGCCATGGTCATTGACAGGATATTCCTCTGGATGTTTGTACTGGTGTGCATACTGGGATCTGTGGGACTCTTTCTTCCTCCTTGGCTGGCTGGAATGATCTAGAATTTCACCATTGAAGGTCACCGTCCACTAACGCTGAAAGGAAGACACACTGTCTTATCTATAAAAAAAAGTTTATCATTTATCTTTTCATTTTTCTAAGGAACTACAAGTCACACTCCTTGAGGTTATCAAAAGGGTACTCACGAAGAAATGAGATAAAATATCTCTCATTGATTCCAGTGGGCATATCAATTCTTTATGAGGGCAAAAGGCCAACAGCGAAAATATCTCTTCACACCACTCCATTTTGACATTGAGCCGTATAGCTCACCTTCATAAAATAAAACCTAATAAGAAGAAGAATAAAGTTTGACCAATTTACAACTGCAGAAAACAACACAAAAAAAGATTCGTTTTTTCTGACAATGTAACATGTTTAGAAGACTGTATAAGGTTGGTTTTGAGTTAAAATTGTAGCATTCCAACTACAATGTCAATGTTATAGTATCCTTACAGTGTGTGTGTGAATATGTGTTCAGGTGTGACGCTTTTTTTCCAATAGTCACTGCTTGGTAAGCAGACATACAGCTGTGTGATTTTCAAAGTATTTAAATAAACGCATCTATTCAATATTTCTTTGTCCAGTCATGGATAGCTCTTCCCCCCTTAACCCCAAAAAAGGCATGGGCACATTTTTTTCTATTGCTTGATAAATCAGTAGAATAGGAATGGAATGTTTTCAGGTTATTTTTGTCAAGCATGATTTTCAAGCATATAATCATTCGTTTAGGCGTTGATATTTAAAGTTCATATCAATAAATAACTGTCACATTATTTTTTGGAGACATTTGTATTAATAAAAACCAGCCTCTACTCTCTCATTTTACACTGTATACCATGCAATCAGATTTGACAGGAAATCAAATGGCTTTTATATTGCTAAAAAAACTGTTCTTGATGAAGGTTTCAGGCTGTGGCATATAGTGGAAGCAGAGAAATGCTGATGATGAAGTCACTTCTGAATATTTTTAACAAAAGAAAACCATATCTACAGCTATGCCAGAGAGCAAATAAGTGTTTATGGATTCAGGGTTTTGTGTATTTGTACTTTTTTGAGTATTCTAAAAAAACTGGTCATTTTACTTTTACTTAAAAGCTGTGGTAGGCAGTATATTTTTGACAAGAATTCCATAATAACCTTTCAGCATATTGTAATTAAAGTTGTCTAAGAGAAAACTAGACTTCTGCACCTCCTCTTGTCTCTGTTTTCAGGCTTTAGAAAATCTAGCCTGTGGTGGGAGACTTTGGCCAATCACAGGTCAATCCAGAGAGAGAGCGTTCCTATTGGCTGTTCTACACGTGCAGGGGAGAAGGAGAGCTGCAGGAAGAGGTCTCCCTCTGCAGTACTTGAAATTCTGGCTTTTCTTTTTTGCTTTCTACCTACTGCAGCTTTAAGTATTTTTGATCACAAGAAGGCACATTGTACCTTGCTTCATTTCAAGTCAAACCTGTTACAAAGTAAAAATAAAAAGTCATATGAAAAAGTCCTGATAAACTGTGTGAAAATGCAACAGAAGAATGAAGATAAATCAGCAGCTGCAACACAGAAGCAGCTGGTGTGTTGCTTGCAGAACCCCAGAGCTCCATTTGCCCAGAGAGGTGACTCTAATCACTTAGTTGACACGCTGGAAGATATGCGTGTTGTAAATGTTTAAGTTCACCGGAGCCGGGGCTAGAAAAGATGATGTCATTATGGGTCATTGTTGGCATTATTGTAACTGAGCATCGTTTAAAAAAAGTTACCTCAATAAATTCCTGATTCACTGCACCACCCTTCATGCATGCTCAGTGACCCGAATCAAACCCACACACATCAGGCGCTCGCTGGGTCTGGCAAAATGCTAAAAATACTAATGATGGATCTTCCAACGGTGACTCCTGTGTTCACTTAGGAACTTTTACCTTTAGTGAGGTGTGTCTGCTGTTTTTGACAATAATCCCCATTGTGAATGCAGAGCCTCATTCAAAAAGGTTTTGGATTTGAAAAACGCAGTGAGACAGAGGCTGAGTGGACTGGTTACAGTGGGACAGAGGCTGAGAGGAGTGGTTATAGTGGGACTAGTCGCGTATTGCCAGACCTAGTTGCGTATTGCCAGACCTTCCACCTGCTGCGGAGGAGACCACACAGCATTCCGGGATGGGAGAAAAACATGCTCTGGTTTATTGCCATTTCTTTAAACCAATAACAATAGTCTTGGGCGGTGCTAAGCGCCAGACGGAGCCACGATGCCACTGCAAAATAGCCTCGGGAAGGAACTTATTTTGGTGGAACATGTGTACGTTCAAAAGTTGTTTAAGTCGTGCAACAAAGAACTCTGATTCAACAGATAGTCTAGCTAGCTGTCTGGATTTACCCTGCAGAGATCTGAGGAGCAGTTAACCATAGTCCTCATAAATTGACCGGAGTTTAAAATTACAACACAAAGAAAGCAGAAGGTACCGGACATTCGGCGGAATTTCCAGCGGCATTGGAGCAATCCCGGAAGTGGAACATCGTGGATATAGACTACAGTGGGACAGAGAGGCTGAGTGGACTAACAGTAGCTTCTCTGAATTGTTTATTTATCCACCAAAATCATAAAGTATTAAATTACTGTTTACAGCAAATTATCAACTCATTTCCACTTTAATCCTGTTCACATATATCTGCATTCTGTTATCCACCCCAGTAAAACCTCTGATTTAATTAGATTTAAAAGCATGTAATGTTACACCTGAATGCCCAAAGAGATGTTGACCTCTGCCAATGAACTATTGTATTTCCACTGGCTCAGCAAAGGACCAACCATTGATCACTATGTAAAAACACTGACAGAAGAAAATTGCAATTAAGCACAATATGGAAAGACAGCACTTTAAACAAAGTGAAATATCTGCATCGTGTTGTGTATTTATTCATTGATTCCAGCACATAATTTGCAGAAGAAAGGCTGACAACAATGAGTACAACAAGCACCGCCTTATAAAAAAGATGAGCTTAGCTAGTCTTTTGTCTGTATGCAAAGATTCATATACAGTATGAATGGATATTAATTTCCATTTGTCCTTCCAGTTTTCTCTGGAAACACAATACAGCAGTATAATGTCAATTGAATTCTGTAATGAGATGAAGATGGTCTTTATGAAACTACAAGCTAATTTCCATTAAATGATAAGACATGCCTTTTCAGCAGGGATTTCATATGCATAATTTCAGTGTTATACTTGGACAAAGGTAAAATACAAATGTGTACATCAGGTGGTAGAGCTCCATAAAGGTTGGATGCCTCAAGAAAGCAGTGAAAAATGCCAGGCAAGTACACAAAGTTATAAATTACAATTAAATGTAATTTTATTACATTTATCTTGCTGAAAAATTGACCTTCAATGCTAATTTCAATTAAGTGATTGTCTTTGTAGATCCATATGCCAGGGCTTTGATAATTAATTTAGACAAGGAAACGTGCTTTAATTTAATAACTTAGATGCTTGGCACATGATGAACCTGATGGTAATGCTGCAAGCTGCTTCCTGGTAAACTGTTGGGAGATATCTGCCTGTATAGTTTTGGATGTATGCATTGTATGTATTTAGGTATGTATGTTAAAATGTGTATGCCAGCTCTTGTCCCCAGCTGACTTTTTGATTTTTCCAGATTTATTTCAAAATTGGAACCCTGTAAAAGGGGTTTTAATATGTAGATAAGTCATGATTTTCACTAGTTGATGATCCATGTAGAAGACATACTTGTATATTGTAGGGTAGATGTAGTTGGTCCAACTGTAATATTCTAGTGCAGTAATATAAATAAAAAAATGAAATCCTTCCAACTTGACGCTCAATCTTAAAAGATTGAGCTTGGTCTGGTGATAGCCAGACTAAAGTGGACCTTGATATGGGATTGTTTTATCAAACTATTTCAAGGTCAAGAATGAACTTGTCTGTCTGTACTTAGGCACAGCGTGCTTTAAGCCACGTGAGCGTGCTAACATCCTAAAGGTTTGTTGCGACCAAGCGCAAAGCAAATGTTTTTGTGAGACTTGATTACATACAAAGTCGATAAAGACGCGAATCGACCGACAAGTTAAAATGTTTCAACTTGAGCGAAAAACTCTTGTGACGCTGTTGTCAAAGCCTATCAGTGTTGCTCACCGAGAATCAGAAATGGAGGACAGACTTATTGTCGACGTCTGTAGGCACCCGGAGCTCTAGGACTCAGTCAGTTCTGTACAGAGACAGAACAGTGAAGAGAGTGAAGCCATAGGACTACATGGTAAGTTTTGAAAATGTGTATTTAATACTTGATTCCAGCTATCAGTTGTATATTACTATGAACCAAGTAAGCACTAACGTAAATAAAATAAATGGCTACTGAGCTTGCATTTCAACAGATTCAGCTCCATGACAACTGAGCAAACTCAACCGTTCCATCCAATTAAAAACAGACGTATATAAAGTACTAGAGACCCAGACTTGAGTAAGTACAAGTGCTCTATCAAAAAAGTGACTTGAGTAGAAGTTGAAGTGCTCTTTAAGCACCCCACTTAAGTGGAAGTACTAAAGTATTCAACATTTTTTGTACTTAAGTATTGCAAATAGATTATTTTAAAATGTACTACTCAAGTACTAAAAGTAAAAGTACAAGTATTGTGTTATGTAGTTATTAAAGAAAGCAGTCAAATTTTGAATATCATATTGTTGGAGTTCAACTTTTTACTTGGTATTAAGGCAGTCACAAGCTGTACATTGCTGGATATGAAGGAAGTTTCTGAAATAAACCCCAAAAGGTACATTAATGTCACAGCTTTTATCTGATATAACAGTGGGTTATTAATCACTTATTAATAAATACTGAAATAAAATGTGTGATGTAGTGGAAGTAGGGCAAGCTAGCAAAATACAGATAAACTAGCAGCTTCACATCACAGGGTGAAACTGTTAACATTCAGGACTCACTGCAGACTGAAACAACTCAGGAATAGCTTCATCTGCTGCAGTACAAACTTACATCGTCTCTGACTTCTGAACGGGCAACCGTAATAAAAAGAGACACGATGCGATTATCGTACGTAACTAACGTAGCCTAACTACACACACTGTAACCTACACAGTCTCCGTAGCATGAGGTATTCACAACAGTAACGAGTAATGATGTAGCACATAAAGAATTTATCGGAGTAAAAGTATTAAACTCATCGAAAATATGTACTCAAGTAAAAGTGGAAGTAGGAGAAAAAAATAATACTCCAGTAGAGTACAGATACAGCCTTTTAGTACTTAAGTACAGTAGTGAAGTAGTTCTACTTCGTTACTATACAGCTCTGATTAAAAATAGTAAGTCGATCGTGAGTTGCGATTGTTTTGTCAAACTATTTCATGTAGTCTGAAACAGAGAAAAACATGAAAGAATTTAAAGGGTTTACAATTTTCTGAAATTGAAAAAAAATGTCCAAAGTGTATCTGACTTGCAATATTCACATGATCTAGAATTTGTCATTGAGGTTGTAAAACAGATCAAAAAATTTACAAATGCATGCAACTTTCGGACATCCTAGCAATTAGAAAATGCAATCCATGTCAGACTGCAAATTCGTACCACAGAGACCCAGGTAGAATAACACTATAAAGCTCAAACTAATGCACACATTTACAGGTCATTCCCTGTGGTCGGGCAGCCCTCAGCCAGACAGCTAAATGTGAATTCCTTAGTAAAACATCTGTCAAGGTGGCCTTCCAATCAATTTTTCCATCACATCTCCTTAATCACAAAATCCAGGTTCTGATAAATGCGGATTAGCAGCTAAAAAAAAAACCTAATGGGCAAGTCTGAATCCATACACAAGACAGATGACCCCTGCATAAAGACGACCAAGGATGTAGACAACACACCTAGACCTGAACACACACACACACACACACACAGTTAATCTGCTGTTGGGCTGAGCAGCAATACCTTCAGGGACCCGAGGCTCATAAATGAGGTGAAGCACAGAGCCTAAAGGGATCCCATTAAATCAACACACACACTGCATTTTGCCATTTTCCCCCAACAATCAGCAATTTTTAGTGTGATCCCTCCAGTCCCCTGCAATCTAAAAGTGCTGCCACTCAACAGATCAGAGTGCGAGCTTCCCTCAGGAGACTGAATGGAGGGTTCATGAGTTCTGCATGCGCTGCTGCCCTCTGCGCCGCCAGAGTCCACCCAGAGACTTCAGGGAAAGCTTACAAAGTGCACCGTATCTCATGAGGTATTTACTATCTCTTTCCCTTTAGGGTCAAACCCGATCGCTGGGACTTGCTGATGGTCACTACTTGTCTAGCTGTCTTTAATGGCCTCAGGTTCTCACTAAACTTAAGCATATTTCTAGTCAGGCTATCACCAGACCAAGCTCAATCTTTTAAGATTGAACATTAGTCTGGGGAGTCTGCTCTGTATTTTCTACTGCACAAGAGGTGTTATCAACGGGCATAGTTCAAATGACTCCGTACGAAATTGGATAGTCCTTCAACCAATCAGACCAACGGTCCGGGTGACGTAGCAGCGACAGCGGCATCAGCGGGTTGCTGCGCTTCGGTGACCACCATGTTGAATGTAAACAAGAAGCTGCTTGGTCACTTCTCTATCGTCATCTTGTTAAACCCGCCAATAGCAAGCCAGGTGGATAAGCCAGTTTGTGATTGGTCCCCGCAAAATTGTAACGGAAGCAGCATGGATAAATGTACAGGTTTCCAGCCTGAGCTGCAGGGCGAAATCAAATCGCCGGCAGATCGGGCTGGGTTTACCCAGTCTGGCATTTTTCAGTTTGCCTGAATCTTTTGGAAAGCATTTATTTAAAAAAAAAAAAAGTTATGCAGCAGTTATTTTGTGTGGTTCTTTTTAAATGTTTCTGTTATTATGATGTATCACATTCAGATTAGAAATTGCTCCCTAACATCACGAATTAAACCTTTCCTTGAGAGTCTGGAGGGCAGCAAGGTAGACGCAGGCACTACCCAACCCACCCACTGCCTACAGACAGTGTGTGTTCGATCTATGAGCAGACAAGCTGCACTACAAATTCATTATTTAATAGAGGGGTCATGTTCGTAGCTTCAAAGAAGCTGTGTATGAGCCGGTAAGAGGCGTGGGCGAATGGAGGGGCTTCACTTCAAAACTGTGTAAAGGTCTCCCAACTCCTGAGGATGTAATTTAAAAATCTGTCAGAAATCCATGTCAAGGTATGCTGCATTAACCATCAGAGCAGCCTCTGGCCAGGATGATTGAAACCTCTCACAGATAAGTATGCACAAAGAACACATTTAAAAGAAAAATGCATATTAGGTTCTTCAAGCACAGGGTTTTTAGCGCTGATGAAGAAAAATACAATGAGACAAAATGTTCATCACAAATCGAATTTAGTTTGTAACATTATTGTGAACTGTACAATTTGAAGCGAAACAACTGTTCAAACAAAAAGATCTGCTCAGTCCTTAAAAATAAAATGAGAAGCAGAGAATCTTCAGCAAATGCTGCATTCTCCATAAAATGGGCACCACCGCCAGCTCGAATCCATGATGCCGTTGAGAAATAATGCTTTAAAAATTAAACAGGGTTGCAAATAACTGACAACAGACAAAAGGACAAAAGTTCATTTCAGGCAAGCAGTGCTTCCATTCATCCCCCAAGTCTTTGAGAGAATTGAGCTTAAAACTCAGTCATCTTCTTGTGTGTGTCAGCCTTCCTGTTTTCTCTCTGGATGGACAGCTCCTGGGCCTTCTGCTGGGCCAGCAGCTTGCGGGCCGCTGACAGCTTCTCTTCCAGCTGCTTCACCCTGGAGCTTTGCACACACAAATAACAAATAGATTAGGAAGTGGGGAGAGATGGGGAGACAAGTTGGTTTAAGCAGCACTTTCCAGAATAAGTTGGCCACGGAAACAAGTGTCCAACTTCAAATCTTTACACTTTATTTAAACTCCCACAAGCCATCTTGAGAGAAACTTCATAGCAACTAGTTTGCTCATATTTTACAACAAATTATAGTTGAGCATTTATGTACGCATTTATGTACGCATGTATGCGATTGCTTATGTGTCTGTTCTCTCGATAGGATAGAGTAGGTTTCATTGGTCGGATTAGACATATAGAAACGTACAATATCGGAACATATACGCGAGTCAGTACTGACCTGCCTGTCTGTCTGCCGAGTGACTCAGTCAGTTTCTGGATCTCCCTCTCAGTCTGCGACACCCTCTCAGACGCCTGGAACAGCTTCACATTTAGAGTCCTCTTGGTGCTTGTTCCTCCCCTGTAGGCCTCCACCCCCGACGCTGCTGAGGGTGCCGCAGCACCCCCCTCAGCAGGATCGCTGCTCTTCCCTCCTAGCTTGTGGTTGAGAAAGTCAAAGACGTTACGGCGCCCTCCGGTGGCGCCCCGAGGCTTTCTGCGTCTCTTTGGGCGGCCTGTTTGTGTACCATCTTTAGCCGCCTTGCTCTGGGTGCGTCTCTGTGTGAGCTCGGCACATTCGTCCAGAGACTTTCGTTTGGGTAGGACCACTGCCATGACTGGCTCCACTCGTCCCTCCTGCATCTTTCCTAAACCTGAGGGGGAAAAAGCGACAGAGGAACACATGCACTTAACAGGGAAGGGCACAAAACAAACACCTTACACTAGATTTTAACATACATTTTAAAGCTGGAGTTAGGGTATACTTTTGGGAAAATTTGCTTTTTAAATGACTCTTGTTGGCCCAAATCTACCTATTGCATCCAGCTTATTACTTAAATGAAATGACCGTTTGATATTTTTTAAGTATTATTGTATGATTGGAAGTTTGTGCAAGACCCCGTTGACTCATACTTGTACTTCTATCCATATTAATGCTTTTTTATAATTTTTCCTTGTCATAAGGATGTCCTGGCATATATGAATGTGATTAGATGTTAAAGATGTCACTCAACTAAAGGGAGCTGTGATTCCAGTGTGGGTGTACTTTTGTATTGCAATATTATTGATTTTATTTTTTTCATGCTGCACCTATCCCACTGAGGTTTTGTGGTTATGTAAAAGACCACTCCGACCTGTAATAGTACTTTAATAATGCCCATGGTGAAATGTGTCCTCAACATTTGACCCATCCTAACTGTTTAAGTGCAGCTGGCAGCCACAGTATAGAGCCCAGAGACCAACTCAAATTCTGAGGCCAATATTTTGGCAAAGGTGGAAGGATTTTACAAATCTAGCATGCATGTGTTTGGGGTAGGAGGAAACCCTGGGGAAACATGTGAACATGAGCAGAACATGCTAAATTCCCCCGAGTCGGCCCTGGTGGGGTTCAAACCGGGACAGTCTTGTTATGAGATGACCATACAACTGAGGAACGATGACACGGAGGATATAAAAGTATGTTTTTATATATATATATATATATATATATATATATATATATATATATATATATATATATATATGCTGGTGAAACATTTATACAAAGTGTAATGCAGTGAATGACTTATGTAAAAAGAACAAACAAGAAACTTAAGCAAGCCACAAATTATTAATTTGATCAGGACAGAATGTTCAGAACCTAAAATGTGGTTAATATTGTGCACTTGAACTTACCTTTCCCATATTCATAGCCCATTTTGAGCATAAGCTTGGATCCGATGCCTCTGGTATGTGCCTCCCAGCCACCAAAATTTGCCCTGTTTGACGATTCTGTGTATTCTACAGCAGAGTCCATAACTGTTGGGTAACAAGTGGAAATCAAAGTAGAAATGGTCAGTTACTTTGTCCAAAAACTTTCAAACAAACTTTATAACTTGAAAACAAACTTGAAAACAAACTAAACAAATGTAATAACTTTAAAAGAAACTTGAAAACCAATTCAAATGTTTGAAAATGTTTACTTAAGCATGTAGAATGGAATATAAGGCCAGTGATTGGAGGAGGCTTACAAACTGCCTCTGCAGTTCTATGAAAATACATCCAAGTCACATTTTATCTTTTGCAAGATTTTTAAGACTAGCTCAAAGTTTGATTGACAGAGAAATGGGAACATGCATCCATCAACACCTTTTGCATAAGCCGCATCATCTCCATCTCCACTGTCGTCCAGGTCAGAGTCAGAGGAGAGCGGGTCATCTGCTCTCAAAGGCGGGATAATGCAGTCGGCCTCGACCACAACATCTTTCAGCAGCGCTGAGTCAAACTTCACAGTGTAGAAACCACTGTCAATTTCTACATTTAGAGAAAAAAATCGAGTCAGCAAAACATTCAAACTAACTGGAAACATATCCTCTACCATTGTCTTGGTTGATTTTGTTACATTGTGAAATTGTATTGAATTGTATTGATTACTTGCTGAAGATTTTCTGGAAATGTATCACATTTTTGGACAAGGTGACACATTTTAAGTTCAGTCAATCTTAGTGTGAACTTATTACCAAAACTGTCAGAGTTTACTTTTAAAATACATTGTTAAAAACTGGTCCTATCATCAGAATACCTTTAATTTTGGCTGGGTACCAGATGCCGTCCTCATGTCGAGCCAAACAGGACGAGCCTTCTTCAAGACTACTGAGGTCAAACTCAAGGAACTCTCTGAGTTCCGACACATACACCACTTCACCATGGGAAAACCTTCAATAAATGGAGAACAGAAACAGAACTGAGATCCAAGTGGATAATACAGTAAATACTTGACGGATTGAACTAGTATGGCCTATTTAAGCTCATACTGTACTAGAAAACACATCATCTATAGTAATGTATTCTTGTCAGAGAGAAAATCCTCAGAGGGTTGCTGATTCAAGTCCCCTTACGGACCAACGCACGGTGGTGGACTGGTAGCTGGAGAGGTGCCAGTTAACCTCCTGAGCACTGCCAAGGCAAGGCACCGAACCCCCAACTGCTCGGGGCGCCTGTTCATCGACAGCTGCAGCCCCCTCACTCTGACATCTCTCCATTTGTGCATGTATAAGTACTAAGCGCATATGTGTGTATTTCAGGCCTGTGTGTAATGTCTGTTCTAACAACAGAGTGAAAACATTGTAAATACCCTTGCGGGATTAATAAAGTATAAATTATTATTATTTATTTAGACAGTCATGTGTCACCCAAAAATAGCAGATCAACAGGGTGACAATTACATTATTAGAAATTATTAGTCCACCATGTGGACAATGGGTGACACTTGCTGGATGATATCTGCTATTACAAATAAGGTGGATATGGGCAAGTTAACTTAATACAACGTTCTTTTGTGTGTGTAAGTGTAAAAAAACAAAAAACAGTGGTACTTTACCTGCAATTATCAGGGAAGCGACATTTGTCCTCAAGGTAGAATGGACAGGGTTTCATAGACTTCTGGGTGGGGTAGACATAGAACACTCTAACTTGTGTCTCTTCTCCATCTGGTGGTTCTGCCCCGACCACCATGGCATTGTGATACTCCAGTGTCCCCCATGTTGTCCTGTAGGGTGCTCTTACTTTGGTACCACTGAGTGCATCTTCTTCTTCCTCTGCCTCCTCCTCTTCACCATTCTCTATTCCACCTTCCTCCTCATTGTCCCTCTCTCTAGTATCAGAGCTACTACCTGACGACTCCCCGAGTTCAGAGTAGAAAGCAGCAAACTCATTGTTCAAACTGTTGTTTGCACCGTTTGTGTCAGCTGCTGCCTCTGAGGCGTTTGCCTGCAGTCCATAACGGTCTTCGAGGCTGGCCAGAAGCCGACTCTTTTTGACAGACACCAGGCTAGACTCTGTGAGCTCTATCAGCTGACAAAGGTCCTCTTTCAATTTGAGCAGGTCTGACTGCTGGGATGGGTCCAGGCCAGCTGACAGGGCTGTCTCCACCTGCTGCAACTGGGCACCATAGGTACTAATGGCTGCCTCAAGGGTTTCTTCTTCCATGCTAATGCTTGGCACAGGGCAGGGCAGGAATGGACAGCATCAAGCCTCCAAGACGCCTGAGGAAAGAGAAGATGGTTGATTTAAAGTTGAATCAAGTTGAGAGATCTCAGCAGAATGAGTAAATGGACTGATTGAGCTGCACTCATGCAACATTTCATTCTTTCTCATCACACGAGAATACAATTTGTCATATTTTAGTGGCTATCTATTCATAACAAGGACTCCGTAAATTGGCAAACTGAATTTCGAAGGATACAGTAAAAGAGAACATGACAGTGATCAAAGATTTAAGAAATAAGGTTAACGTACGATTGAGCCAACGCTATTAGTGTAATGTCTTAACGTAATAAGAACTAGTATATCGTACACTAACGGTATGTTATGGAAGCTTTTTCGTAAGATTAATACATCTACCGTATCTGATAAGGTAACGTTAACATAAACTTGGGCAATGATTTAACATAGCTATGAATCTTTAGGCTTTAGCCAATGATTTTCGCTAGCTAGCTAAATGTTAGCCGTTTTTAAGATAACTTTTTCAACTGTTTAATAATAAAACTAGCATTACCTTTGTAATTAGGCTAACGTTAGCTATCTGACATCCACGGCATACACGGAAAAAGCAGCAGCCATGAAAAAATGTAATATGTTAAAAAAAAAATTGTAATTCAAATAGCTAAATTAGCACTATAACAACATAAACCGGTCCAGTTTAAGCTAGCAGAAGAAGAGGATCGGTAGACCCATGTTGTGAATTGTCTTTTCTTTCAAAATAAAACAACTGTCTTCAGACGGATGGTTCTGACAGCAAACAAACGTTACTGCCAGTACAAAGTTAGAAATGCATCTTGCCAGTGTTAAACTAGTGTCCAAAGGTATGCCAGATAATTCTTTTTCATACGACTATCATTCATATGGTAGCTTTTTTCAACAAAGAAATCCCTGGTCTAGCGTTATGTCATAAACACGATTTAATAATTGAGATGTCTATTAAATAGTTGAGTATTCATTTAAATATTAAATTCAATTCGATAATGCCTCATTGACATGGCAAGATTCATACATTTCTACAACGAAAGCATCGTAAATTATACAGTTTTAAAGGGGGTTCTTTATCACTTTAAAGCTTTATGTTCTTTTATTTTGAAGATAAATCGCCAAATGGCCAAAACCGGAAGTCCTTACGTCAAACATGCGCCTTCGACGCAGAATCATGACGTTACCTTGAGCAAGACTCAGTAACTTCATCAGTGTGTGATGTTATAATTGTTCTATTTAAAATTAAACCTCTTCTATGGGCTTATTACCCCGAGCAGTGGGTCCACTTAATACTACTAATGTGAAGGTAGGCTACCTGTTTGTTGACGCTAGTAACGTTACCGTAGTGCAGCTTCAGCATGCTGGATGCTGTCATCGATGGTGTTCTGCTAATGCATACCAACTTTGTATCTTTTTCTTAATTTAAATAAAGTTTCAACTTTGTCACAGTGGGCATCTGGTTAATAATTATGAAGTCCTCAAAACAGCATTGCACAATGCACATATAGTGACGTTAGTTAACTTAATACTGGTTGGTACAACCAGAGAGCCTCAGATTGTCTCAGATAAAAACAAAACATCATCAATCATTCAATCATCTTTTTCAGTCACATGAAATCGTACGAGATACAATTCCAATGAAATGTAATCCCATCAGCTTCTTCACCTTGTGCATGATTCATCATACAGCAGATATATCACAACCAATAATGCTGACATGCAGTTATGTACATTACCATGGACTCCCTCTTTCAACTTTGCCAACATTTTGGAGGCTGCAGGAGTAAAGCAACCCTGGCTCAGTGTTACTTCATTAGTAATAAATGGCCAGAGGATAGTACCATGACCATAGAGGGAAGTGTCAACATTCAGAGAAGATACAGTATACAGTTTATTTTCTTGTGTTAAAAGATTGTAATACCATTGGATCAGAAAATCATTCATCCTACTGGGTCAATATTGTAGGTTTCTAAAAGAACATTAAAGAACATCCAGAGGTGAAAAATAAGAGATTTACTGTAAATTTTACTGGCCAACTACAAATTACAAATTAAATCTCAAAGTCAAAATGTAAATTATTTTATTTATATTTTATTAATTTCAGTTTCTTTTACAGTACCTGAAAATCATGACTTTTCTTTATCTTGTGTTCCCATATCCCATTTCTCTTTCCACACCCCCTCATTAAAGTGACCCCTGCTGTCATGCCTCCAATCATGGCTCAGATCAGTGATCCAAAAATCGCATTTGCCTACCTGCGCCCGGCCTGTGTCCTCCTCACCCGAGCGCCCACTGTGACCAACGTGGAGACGCTGAGCGCCCAGTTAAAAGAAGTCAATGATGCCACGTTGCAGCAGCTCCAAGAGTACGTCCTCTTCCCTCTTCGTTTTGTCCTTAAAGTCCCCGGGCCTAAGAAGGACAAACTGGTGCAGGCTGTGGCTGAGGCCATGAGCCACGTCCTGGAGAACACTTGTGTCCAGAGCTGGGAGACCCTCCGTGACCTCCTCTCAGAGCTTTGCCTCTGCCTGTGCTCTCCAACCGACCCTGGGAAAGCTGCAGATACATCAGAGGAGCTGAAATTGGCTGTTCTGAGGTGCTTGGATGCCCTGCTTCATGCTGCTTATGGTGATATAGTCTTCAAACTCTTTGAACCAATTATGCTGCCCGGACTGGGAGCTGCCATATCACTCCTGCTGGCTTTAGGAGAGAAGGAGAAATCCAGAGATGTACAGGCAGCATCGTTGAAGTGCCTGCAGGCTTTGACTCTGCAGTGTGACTGCACTCAGGAGCATGTCGTCCCATCCTCAGAGGAGAGATGTGCTATAGGCAGCACCATGGCTTCATTCCTACCTGGGATCACTGTGGCTGTAGCCAGGACCATTACAGGAGATCTGAGACAAGGCCATGCAGTCACAGTCAGGGCCATCAAGGTACCATATCTCTGTGTTAATTTATATTCCCTGGTGTGATGATGCAGGACAGTTAGAGCCATGCTTAATATATTTTAACTGCAACTTTTTGCAAGCTTTTCATTGCATTACTGGTGATGTCTGTTGATTTAGTCCGGTGTTACACTGTGTGTATTTTGACTGCATTTCACATTTAGTAAACATGGATATTTCACTACAAAATTAGTTTTTTAGTAAGTATTATTATGTATTATTAAAACTGCAACTAAGGATTCTTTTTAGAGCTGCAACGATTAGTGGAATAACCTTTTGGTCAATTGTCAGAAAATGAATCTGCTACTATTTTGACAGTTAAGTTTTTGTCCCTTTAAGTCCATTTTCAAGCAAAAATGCCAATGATCGTTTCAGCTTCTTAAATATGAACATTTGCTGCCTTTCTGTGTCTTACATTTATTCTAAATTGAATGTCTGAGTTTGTGATGGACATTTTCCACTATTTTCTGATAACAGTGAATTGATTAATCAAGAAGATAATCTGCAGATGAACCCATAATGGAAATAATTACTAGTTGCAACCTTAATTATTATCAATGAATGTGTTTATTATTTCCCTTATTATTATTTCCCTATTAATAATGTAGGCTATAAAATAGTGAATAATGCCCATCACAAGGTGGCGTCTTCAAATTGCTCTTTGTTTGAACCCACAGCCCAAAAGATAGATTTATGTTTTTGTCAGTAAAATGTTCTGTTGATCATCACACTTTATATTATAAATTCACTGTAAATTGTACAATAATATAACTGTGGAAACTCAGTGTCCCTTGATAGTCTATATGCTGTTTTAGAGGCTTTTCCACACTGACTCATATAACATAACATAATGCAGTTATTGATTGTAATTCATGACATATGTTTACAGAAAGCGTCCTTGTATCAGTTGATTTAAACCTTTGTGTGTTTCTTTATTACGTTAACCTGAATTTGTCCTGGTAAACTGAAAACTGCAGAAGAAGAAAAGAGTCCATCATGCCTTGCCAAATTTACAGAGAGTATACAGATCTGTATAGATTTGTGTTGACTCCTCCATGCCACCAAAACTCTAATATGGTAGAATAACAGGTTGTAGCTGCAAGGTAATAACCACTATACATAAAAGAGCACAAAGAAAACATCTACCCTTATTTGGACAGGGGAAAAAAATGATTATACCCTCGTACAAATGTAAGATTTCTTTATGCCACACAATCATCTTATTCCACTTGAATTGTCATTCAGGTTTGGTCCAGGACTGTGGGGCTTGTCATGGAAGATGGCCAACTTCAGGCCAGTAAGCCCTTGAAGACTCCCTCACCAGACCTGGGGAGAATCGAACAGCTGATGGTCCATCGGACACAAGACTGGGTGAAGAGCACAGCGGGGAAACTGTCAGTGCTCCTGAAGAAGATCATCTCCTGCACCTCGGCTCACCAGCACTGGAGGGTTAGACTAGAGATGGTGGAGCTGGATGACCACCTGCTGGCCAGGTGTAGCCAGTCACTGGGAGAGTGTGTGGGACCGCTACTGGAAGCACTGGTGGGGGCAGTCAACGACGAGGAGCCCAGAGTCAGAAAGAGGTTTGATTTGTTTACCATTTTTGTAGGGCTGGGTATCATTCAAAAATATTCGATACCAATACCATGACTTTGATACCAGTTCCTAAACAAGACTTTATTCAATACCAATTTTAAAAAAACAACAAAACAAACAAAAATAAATTACAACATAACAAATTACATCACAAATCTTTTTATTTATTTTTGTGAGCCCAGTCTGAAAAAATGTTTCTGCCTGCCTCTGCAACGTGTAACATTAGACAGCCAATAACAAAAATGATTAGATCTTGTTAGAAGCATGCTGCATGCTTATTGGCTCACTGACGCTGAAGAGATTTACTCCTTAGGTATTGAAATTCTCTCTTCTCATCTTCTTCATCCGCTTATCCGGTGTCGGGTCGCGGGGGGAGCAACTCCAGCAGGGGACCCCAAACTTGTACCCTGGATCTCGTTCTTTTGGTCATGACCCAGCCTTCATGACCATAGGTGAGGGTAGGAACGAAAACTGACCGGTAGATCAAGAGCTTTGCCTTCTGGCTCAGCTCTCTTTTCGTCACAAGGGTGCGATAAATTGAATATAATACCGCACCCGCTGCGCCGATTCTCCGACCAATCTCCCGCTCCATTGTCCCCTCACTCGCGAACAAAACCCCAAGGTACTTGAACTCCTTCACTTGGGGTAAGGACTCATTCCCTACCTGGAGTAGGCACTCCATCAGTTTCCTGCTGAGAACCATGGCCTCAGATTTAGAGGTGCTGATCCTCATCCCAACCGCTTCACACTCGGCTGCGAACCGATCCAGTGATTGCTGGATCAGGACCACATCATCTGCAAAGAGCAGCGATGAGATCCCCAGCCCACCGAACCGCAACCCCTCCCCACCCCGACTACGCCTCGATATCCTGTCCATAAATGCTACAAACAGGATTGGTGACAAAGCGCAGCCCTGGCGGAGGCCAACCCTCACCTGAAACGAGTCCGACTTACTGCCGAGAACCCGGACACAGCTCTCACTTTGGTCGTACAGAGATCGGATGGCCCTGAGAAGAGACCCCTCACCCCATACTCCCGCAGCACCTCCCACAGTATCTCCCGGGGGACCCGGTCATACGCCTTTTCCAGATCCACAAAACACATGTAGACCGGTTGGGCATACTCCCAGGCTACCTCCAGGATCCTTGCGAGAGTGAAGAGTTGGTCCGTTGTTCCACGACCAGGACGGAATCCGCATTGTTCCTCTTCAATCTGAGGTTCGACTATCGGCCGAACCCTCCTTTCCAGCACCTTGGAGTAGACTTTACCAGGGAGGCGGAGAAGTGTGATACCCCTGTAATTGGCACACACCCTCTGGTCCCCCTTTTTAAAAAGGGGAACCACCACCCCGGTCTGCCACTCCTTTGGCACTGTCCCAGACTTCCACGCAATGTTGAAGAGGCGTGTCAACCAGGACAGCCCCTCCACACCCAGAGCCTTGAGCATTTCTGGACGGATCTCATCGATCCCAGGGGCTTTGCCACTGTGGAGTTGTTTGACTACATTAGTGACTTCCACCTGGGAAATTGACAATGATCCCCCATCATCCTCCAGCTCTGCCTCTAACATAGAGGGCGTATTAGTCGGATTCAGGAGTTCCTCAAAGTGCTCCTTCCACCGCCCTATTACCTCCTCAGTTGAGATCAACAGTGTCCCATCCTTACTGTACACAGCTTGGATGGTTCCCCGCTTCCCCCTCCTGAGGTGGCGAACAGTTTTCCAGAAGCACCTTGGTGCCGACCGAAAGTCCTTCTCCATGTCTTCTCCAAACTTCTCCCACACCCGCTGCTTTGCCTCTTTCAGAGGCTGCAGCCCTTCGGGCCCTTCGGTACCATGCAACCGCCTCCGGAGTCCTCTGGGATAACATATCCCGGAAAGACTCCTTCTTCAGTCGGACGGCTTCCCTGACCACCGGTGTCCACCACGGTGTTCGTGGGTTACCGCCCCTTGAGGCACCTAAGACCCTAAGACCACAGCTCCTCGCTGCAGCTTCAGCAATGGAAACTTTGAACATTGTCCACTTGGGTTCAATGCCCCCAGCCTCCACAGGGATGCACAAAAAGCTCCGCCGGAGGTGTGAGTTGAAAGTCTGTCGGACAGGGGCCTCCTCCAGACGTTCCCAATTTACCCGCACTACCCGTTTGGGCTTACCAGGTCTGTCCAGAGTCTTCCCCCACCCCCTGACCCAACTCACCACCAGATGGTGATCAGTTGACAGCTCCGCCCCTCTCTTCACCCGAGTGTCCAAAACATACGGCCTCAGATCAGATGAAATGATTATAAAATCGATCAATGACCTTTGGCCTAGGGTGCTCTGGTACCAAGTACACTTATGAGCATCCATATGTTCGAACATGGTGTTTGTTATAGACAATCCATGACCCACGTGCGCGTTGAAGTCCCCCAGCAGAACAATGGAGTCCCCCACTGGAGCCCCATGCAGGACTCCAGTCAAGGTCTCCAAGAAGGGTCCACCGGGGTAAACTCTCTCGTCCACCGGGGTAAACTCCAACGCAGCGGCGCTCAGCCGGGGGCTTGTGAGTATCCCCGCACCCGCCCGGCGCCTCACACCCTGGGCAACTCCGGAGAAGAAGAGTCCAACCCCTATCCAGGAGTATGGTTCCAGA
This sequence comes from Perca flavescens, assembly GCF_004354835.1. Lineage (NCBI taxonomy): Eukaryota > Metazoa > Chordata > Actinopteri > Perciformes > Percidae > Perca > Perca flavescens. The sequence continues at coordinate 28,601,120 of NC_041337.1, forward strand.
ACCGAGACAATGCTCAGAGGTAAGCCCCACCAGATCTAACCGGTAACGCTCCACCTCCCGCACCAGTTCCGGCTCCTTCCCCCACAGAGAGGTGACGTTCCACGTCCCCAGAGCCAGCGTCTGCTGCCCGGGTCTGGTCCGTCGAGGCCCCTGATCTTCACTGCCACCCGTTTAGCAGCGCACCCGACCCCAGCGGTTCCTCCCACAGGTGGTGGGCCCATGGGATGGAGAGGGCGTTGCCATGTTGCTTCTTCGGGCTGTGCCATATTGAAATTGGGTATTCGATACTCAATACTTTAGAGGCAATTCGGTCGGTGACTAAAAAGTATAGAATTCGGTACCCAGCCCTACATTTTTGGTGAGGTAAACATATTAAAGCCTACTACTACTACTACTTGATAACATTTATGTTAATGTTACTTCTCTCCTCTCCTCTAGGTGTGAAGTTGTTCTCAGGAAGGTATCACAGAGGAATCAGAGCTGTAGCAGCAGCAGTGATATTACCAGTGAAGGCAGCAGAAGTGCTCAGACCTTCACTGACGTGCTTTCAGAGAATCTCTACTCTTTGGCCACCTCCCTGCCCAGACTGATGAGGACCTCTGATGACCAGAAGAAGCTGTTTGTCCTTAATGTGTTTCTGGGTTATTTGAAAGTCCTGGGACCGCTGGTCTCCGTGATACTTAACTCGGCTGCACATCTCGAGAGGATTTCCAAAGCCTTGATGCAGGTGATGTTAGCTGCCATTGTGTCAAACTATACTTTTTTGGATGGGAATCAGGGTCAAACATAGCTTCAAGATAAGTAAACCAAATTAATGAATTATTAAATACATATTTATACGGTACGGAAGTAAAAAAAAACAGCAACCTCAGGTTGTCCCTTTACCAGCCATCTCAGGTGAAATCTTAAACTTCATCACTAAGTTTAGCTGTAAAGCTTGACAATAAAATAATAAACTAGCTACCAATCCCACATCAGGGTCGCAACCCACAGCCTGGCAATGTGTGCCAGCACGAACAGGAGAACACACACTGCTGCTCTGTTACTACCAGTATACCGCTGTGAAACTAGAGGCCTTCATTTCTTGTATAAACTAGTTTAGTATCACAAACCTGCAATACATCTCTGTATGTATATTTTGTAGATGAGATTTATTGTGTATTCCGTACTAAACCTGCACCAAAAAACAGTTTAAATAGAATGTTGTACACCGACTAGTATCATTAAATTAACAGTTAATGTTGATAAGCTAATTATAGAATATAACTTTTTAAAACATACGGGATTTAAAGGTCCCACATTGTAAAAAGTGAAATTTCCATTTCTTTTTTAAACCTGGTGCTATATAAATACTGTGAAAGCATCAAAAGGCTCAATTCACAGAGAATTGCTCACAGCCCGTATTCTGCAACTGTGCCTATATTATATATAGGTAAGTGCAGCTACAGGGATGTTAAAGTAATTCCCCGGCTGCAATGACGGTACAGAAACTCCAAGAGCGCAGATGTCGAAAACCCAGAAATGCTGACCAATCAGAGCAGACTGGACTTTTTCGGGAGGGGGGCTTAAAGAGACAGGTGCTAAAACGGGGCTTTTCAGGCAGATACACAGTTATATTTTATGAGAAAAATGTGGGGTTTTTTTTATGTTAAAGCATGTAAACATGTTCTTATAGAAACCAAAATACACATGAATCTGAAAATGAGAATACTATGGGACCTTTAAGCATTTTAGTAGTTGACAAGTGGAGTTAAATTGCTTTAAAAAAACAACAACAAACACTGCTGTGTGCCTTTTTACAGGTGCTGGAGCTGGATGTGATGGATGTTCGTATTGTGGAGGAAAGGAGTTACACTGCTACCTTAGAGACAAGCTCGTGCACCCATGATTCCTACACTGCTCACATACAGAGGAAGCATTTTCTCTACTTCACAGATGAGAAGATCTTTTCTGTGCTCATGGAAATCTGTCAAACATTAGGTATGAGTGCTGTTTTTAGGCTGTATCAAATGGATCTACAGTACTTTTTTTTTTATCTTTCAACTGTGTAGACTAATGTCAGTTGGCTCATACTGATACTATACATAATGGATTAAAGCTGGCTGAATCTTTTGCCTAAAGGTTTACATTTGACATTTAGTTTGAGTAACTTTCCCTCTGTCTATCTTTAGGTTACTACGGCAACATTTACCTGCTGACCGATCACTTCCTGGATCTGTACCAACAGTCTTCAACATACAGAAAGCAGGCTGCCATGGTGCTAAATGAGATTGTCAGGGGTGCCGCAGGCATCGCCGTGGCAAAAGAGTGTCAGGGTTTGGAGACTCAAGTTTGGGGACGCTCTGCCACCCAGGAAGACCTTAAAGTTGCAGTGGTGTCTGTCATAGAGGAATACACCAGTCCGAACAACTGGCACTTGACAACTGTCAGTGAGGAGACAGATAGAGACCGACAGGACCAGCAGGTGAGGATAGTTTGTTCTGAATCAATGGATTGTCAATGGATTGTTTTAAGGGCTATGAATATTGCGGCATCATCAGCTAAATTTACTCATCAGCAAGCTCTCTGGGAATGATCATCATGTTTAATAGATGACCTTACCCTTCATGGAATGATATTCTGAATGAAGAAGTGATACTTTGCTATTTGAAAAAAATATAAAGCTAAAATATGTGTCCAGAGGCACGTCACCAAATGAATAGGATTCTAAGCCCAGAAATATACACTAGTTAGAGGGAAGGTTTAGCCATTGTAGAGACTGTTGCAGCATCCTCCCCAAAGTCAAATTACATTCATTAACGGAATATTGAATAGATATAAACATGGTAGAAACTACTCATCTGTCATCTGACAATGTTGACAGATGATTTTGTGGGAAACATTAGCACAGGCACTATCTTTACTCTGTACTGGTACAGCAGGGTAACTGATCACTGATGTGAGCTACATTCATTGTGTACAGGAAAGTCAATTCAAAACTCTGTCATGAGTTGGGGTCTTGAACAGCCATTAGTGTAAACTATTTTTATGATGAATTGTAGTCAATGTTGGAGTGTGGTGATATTATTTGGTTTTGGCCATCTGATGTGCTTCTCAACCCTGTGGAGTTTTCTTTGTAAAATGAAAGATACCACATGGAAGGTTTGTTTGCTTACATTTGCTGTTTTTTACCAAAACACATTGTGTTGAGACCTAATAAAATGTTGAATGCATATCCTTCTTCATAAAATATTTATAGAGAAAACCTTGGAAAAACGTTGACACCTATACTGTTTGCTAGCGCTTTTTCTACCACTAAAAATTCTCATTCATGCTGTGTCCTTTCGTGCATGCAGGATATGCTAACAAAACAAGGACCCACTCTCAAAAACATTGCTCCACAGGGTTACTAGTGGTCAAAACTTCCACAGGGTACCCATAAGACTTTTGGAAGAAATGTTTTCCTTGTGACTTAACACTTCACTTTACAATTAGCAAACTGCATCACACTAGAAATGGGAAACGTAATCTTCTAAACTGAACTTTATTTTCTCATAAGAGCATTGACATGAATCTGTATTTCAGTCAGTATAGCTTCATCAGGAAAGATTTATTATTCTTACTTGATGGAGGCCTACCTGCAGAAACACTCTGAAGTAAAAATTATCCACAGTGTGTAGGGTTTCTAGTTTCATCTCCTCTTCAATTTGTTTTTCTCCTAAAAAAAATCAAGATGTCCCCTTGCACATTCAGGTTTGAATGCAACTGTCTGTTCATGTGTTAACATGTAAACTTATCTTCATATGGACCTATATTCTAGTATTGTACTAGAAAAACTATATGATGTATGATAATGAGATTTGTCTTTTGTCTTTCTGTAGCTGCTCAGCCCATCCAGACTCCTCTCCATACCCAACAGTAATGTTGGCAACACTAAAGCAAACTCTCTCCAACTGATTCCTTCGTCATTTGGCACCGTGTCTTCCTCATCGCCAACCTCTGCAATCCACCAGCTCAACAGTAACATCTGGCAGCTGTGTATCCAACTCGAGGGCATCGCTTGCTTTGCTCAGGCACTGGGGCGGGACTTCCGGCCCATGTTGATGACATCACTGTACCCCGTACTGGAGAAAGCCGGAGAGGAGACACTGCTGGTCAGCCAGGCAGCGCTGGGCTCTATGTGGGACATCAGTATTTCCTGTGGCTACCCCTCCCTGAAGGAGCTGATCAATGAGAACTCTGACTACCTGCTCAATGACATATCACTTAACCTGCAGAGGCTCAGTCAGCATCCTCAGGTAACATTCACACAGTTTGTCATGATGAGGAATGCACAGTAGCACTAGATAAAGGAGGAAGAACAAGAATGAAGGAAAGAGAGGCAAGGAGAAGGAGAATTTAAGAAAAAAACGCTTGTGTGCCAGAAGAGAGTTCAGTTATTTGAGGCAACAAGATCTTATCACCCTTTTAAAGTAAAAATATAAGAGGAAATTGTTAGAAAAGTATGGTAAGTGGAGTTTATAGTTTTATCAAAAAACATTTGGACGTTTCATGAGCAGATATGGTTGCACATCTTAATAGGGCGGAAACTATTTTCATTATCAACTTCTCTTTCGACAATTATGTCATTACTCATTTACTCAATAGAATTTCATCATAAGTTCTCAGAGCCCAAGGGGACATCTGCAGATTCTTTGTTTTGTCTGACTAAATGTCCAAAACGCAAAAGAAAATCACTTTACAAAACAGTGAATATTTGGAATTTTTGCTTGATAAATGACCCAAACAATTGATCAACTATCAGAATTCTGGTGATTCATTTTATGTTGATTATTGACTAATCTGTTCAGCAATGCAAATGAATAAAGTGGCGTAGTAACGTAGGTGCTTACAATAAACAGTGAACCCACAGTCATAGCAGTTTATACAATTAAATTATGCCCACATTTATGGGGTACTAGAGATGGGACATTGTTTTGCAAGTCACAAGTAAGTCTCAAGTTTTGATCCCAGAGTCAAGTTCAAGTCCTATACTAAACTAAACATTCCAAGTCAAAAGGCTGAAGTCACATGATTAGATCACACGTCATTGGTGTTGAAGTTCATTTTGTTTCAAGTTAATGAGTTTCCTGACTCAAGTTTGACACTAGTCCAAGCCACGAGTTCACACCTGTGTGGTTTATCACCCTGGTGAATAATGTAAATGGGTTTGCTAGGACCCAAACATGTATTTCATTATATTCCCGTCTTGTTGGCCAGGCTCCACGGGTGTTGACAGTGATGTTGACTCACTCTGACTGCAGCCTGCTGCCTCTGGTCGGGGACATGGTTCAGGATGTGCTGATGGCTCTAGATCTCAGCTACGACCACACAGCTGCTCTCTTCTGCTCTGTGCTGCACGCGCTCATGAAGGCACTGGGTGAGATTTAGAAAGTGGTGTCAACTCATTTATCACATGTGGTGAGGGTTAAAATAGCACAAGGGACAAATTAAGTGTATTGCTTATGTGACTCTACCATACTGTACCGTACCATCCCACTCTACCACACTTTGTCTAAGCATTCAATTCAGTTATAGTCAAAAACATTTAAGGATCATTTCCAGGTGATCTCTGTGAAGTAGTGAAATACAAAATAAAGCAAAAGATCTTGCGTATTACCACTTTTGCGTCACACACACCACACTGCTGCATCATTAACCTAATCTGCTGCTGCTGTTGTTTTTCCTTTAGCGAGGTGGTTTCCCTCCAGGTGTTGTCGGACCAGTAAGTCTGCCAGACCCGACCAGACCTCCCCTCACGACGAAATCCTTAACATTCGCCAATTCCTGCTGGATCACCGCATACAGAAAGAGCTAGCAGAGGGCATTGGAATAGAGGAGGACAGCAATGAAGACCTTGGTAATACAGAATGGTGTCTGTATGAGGCATAAACAGGAAATTATATTCCACTGTAGTATAGGTTTCATATTGTTGTAGAGGTTATATCAGATGAAACTTATCAGTATTGTGAATAACCATAGTATGAAATATAAAAAAGCCAACAACAACAACATTGGTTGTTTGTTGAGTTGATCAATCATTCTTCATCTGTCTGACTATCACTGTCTCTCCAGAAGTCCCTCCTCCCCAGGAGTGTGAGGATGTTGAAGATATTGGGGGTCCTGATGTAAAAGCGGAGCTTCCCTCCCACCTCAGCATCACTAAAGATGTTATGGAGCGCTCCATTCATCTGCTGAGTGATCCTAGTCTCAGAATACGACTCAAGGTACTGTCTTTGGGATGTAGTGTGAAGGGAAACGTTGGTTTTGATGATAATAATCCTAGTGAGGATTGTTCACCATTGTACAGGAACCCATTTTTAAATGCATAGATACCGTAGAAAGAAATTTGTTTTGTCTCTACACTGATGGCTTTGTATTGGTGTTACAAATATTCTAGTCACCCATGATACCATCATGAAGAGCCAATAGAAAATGTGCAACCTCATATCAGCTGAAACACCTGTAATTCACAACACACACAAGTGAGCTAGCACAGCTCCATGTCACCCTATCCAAAATCGGAGACTTGGCAAGAGGCATGTTCCAAAGAGTTCTAAGTGGAGCACAAACACATGCCAGGTCTTTAGTTATAGTCTTTTAGTTAGTCATAGTGCAGTCAGGCTGACAAATTTTAGTCCAGACAGGTTAGCCACCCCAGGCTAACTCTGAGCTACTGTAGAGGCTTTGTTACCATGATATTAACAACCAATGGCCTGCTGACAACTAGAAACCACATTAACCTCACTGCATGTCTTTGTCCAAGGTATTGGACGTGCTGGAGCTGTGCGTGTGTGTACTGAGTGAACAGGAAAATGAATTGCTCCCTATGGCCCATCGCTGCTGGCCCGCCCTCCTACAAAGACTCACCGCTGATGACCCTTTAGCAGTACTCCAAGCCTTCAGGGTACGTAAAACAAGTCTGTCTTTCCATTTAATTTGTTGTAGTAATAACTGTTAACATTGCCTTTTCCTGAAAATTGCTTATTGAATCTGTCGGTGGATCATTCAGTAACATCTGCAGCTTGATATTGTGATGAAGTACATGAAAAGTTTATTAGATAAGTAGTGTAGTTTCACATTACACATTATGTACTATATGTGCATAATGTGCAGAAACTGAACAGTGCATTTTTGGCTAAATTAAAATAACATGTATTGACATGTACTGTAAGTGTAGTTTAGTCCGTTATAAAATATCTAAGATGGTTACTTTTGGCAGGCTATCTTCTTGTTTTTAATTCTGTGAAAAAAAAACATTTTAATAAACTAACAAGACAGGAAAATCTGTAAATTTTTTGGGGATTGTCTTCCCAGAGCTGACTTTTCAAACTATTTCAGAGAATCAGAGGATGAAAATGGCCCTCTCCCTTGTTCCCTGATGAGTGAACATCACAGTTATTTGTGATAGTTTCTCAAAGTACAGGTGTCAATTGATTCTACTGTCACTGTAAATTAGTCTACTTGTCAAAACCTGTCTTTAGTTTGACTATTTGTGTATCTTTTGTTTCATATTTTCCCTGATGCATTAATAAAATCAGACATAACTGGTTTGTAAATTGTCATTTAGTCACTCAGCACTGCTGCTGTCAAACTGTACTATGGCCATCAGCCTAGGTTTTGTCAATACTATGGTTTATCCAGGGGATAATATTGCGTCACTTGTTTCTTAATTTCCGAATTTCTTAATGAACGACACATTAAAGGGACATTTTATTACATTTTAACAACTTGCTGTGTACATACTTTACATGCTGAGTCTCTCTGCCAGGTGCTGTGTACGCTGGGTGAAACATGTGGTGACTTCCTGAGGAGGAGGGTATCTAAAGAGGTTCTGCCCAAGCTATGCTCCTCGCTGGTACGGCAGGCTCCGATCAGCGTCAAGGCCGGACCCGTCTACACGCACACCCTAGCCTACAAAGTGCAGCTGGCTGTGCTGCAGGGGCTGGGCTCACTGTGCCACAGACTGGACCTGGGTAAGAGAGGAGAAACACAACAACACACAGCTTTCCCAAGACACAACATACATTTTCATCCTTTATGATTGTACATGGTATAATCCACATTATAACAATGATCATACCAGGTAAAACGTGGACATAGAACACTTGACTGGTTTCTTAATGAAGGTTGGTGCAACATTATGTCTATTTAAGCAAGAACATATTGAGGATCCTCAACATCCTAATATGTAATATTACATATCTTGTATAATGAGGGCTCTGATGAATTCATTCAAAATCATTACAAAGAAACAGACAGGCAGACAGACAGACAGACAGACAGACAGACTGCACATGTTAAGGTTCATGCAAATTCATTTTATTGTGTGTATATGTATATATATATATATATATATATATATATATATATATATATGTGTGTATATATATATATATATATATATATATATATATATATATATATATATATATATATATATATATATATGTATGTATGTATGTATGTATATATATGTATGTGTATATATATATATGTATGTATGTAAGTATGTATGTGAGATGGGAAGATCAAGGGTTATTTTATGTTTGTGTATCAAGTACAGAGCTGGAGTCAGGATATGGTTAGCCAAGCTTAGCATAAAGACTGGATCAGGGGGAAACCATTTGCCCAGCTCTGCCCAAAGGGAAATTACGGAACACAAACGGAACATAGTGACTTCTTTTACCACCAGATGGCAGTCTTGTACAACAGTGAAAATTCCATATCAGGAATTAGTGTATCTCAGTGTTCCTGCTTGGTTTTGAAGATCTAAAGACATTATCCAGTGTTACATTTAAAAATTGGATTGGGATAACTTAAGATGCAGTCTATCTATTTATCAATGCCATCACCTAAAGTTTATTTTTGGTGTATGTCACTCTCTTGTATTTGCGATTAGGCAGTGGGTTTCATGACAGTCAACCCACTTTCATTTTTTTTATTCACATTTAATCAGTATTGTTTTATTTACCTTCCTTTGTTAACATCCCAGCCCATCCCATGCACTGCAGTATGCAAAATGTTTTTGCCATTTCCACTCATACTTAAAATCACACAATACTCAATGGAATGTTTTGATTAAAAAGGCCTTGGGGCTGTGGCAGTGCTTGAATTCAACATGTTTTAAAGATGACTTTGAACATACAGACCATAGCTAACTGAGCCAACAGGATACTGCTAAATCCTCTAACTGCACTCACGATAACCACTGCAATCAACTGTTCTCCCTCAAGCTCCATTTCACCACAATCAAGCAAGAAACACTGTTATATCTGCACAGCAATCAGCAAACCAAGAAGCTACAACAAAGGAGGACATTTATAATTGAATAACTCAAAAATGAAATGTTTTTATTTTATTTATTTTTTTAACAGTGCTTAGCATATCAATCAATCAATCAATCAACATTTATTTATATAGCACTTTACAGCAACCAGCAGTTATCCAAGGTGCTTTACATCAGGAACAGAAGAATAAAACAACATATCATACAATAAAAAGAATGAAACATAGAAAACAGTAAAATCAGAAAAGGTTACATAGAAACAGGAGGAGAAGAGGGAAATTGTCACACCACTACTATGTATTAAAAGCCATTATAAACCAATAGGTTTTGAGTTTGGATCTAAAAAGAGCTACATCTGTAATAGTGCGAATATCAGGGAGTAACTTGTTCCAGAGTCTCGGGGCAGCAACTGCAAAAGCCGGATCACCCCACCGTTTATACCTTGACCTTGGGACTTGTAAAACCAGTTGATTTGAAGACCGGTTGTGCTCACGCAGGGTTAAAATCTCGGACAAATATTCCGGGGCCAGGCCATTTAAGGCATTGAAAACAAACAATAAAATCTTAAAATGAATTCTAAAACGAACAGGGAGCCAATGTAGGGTGTAGAGAACGGAAGTGATGTGTGCACGTCTAGATGTATTTGTTAAAAAGCAAGCAGCAGCATTTTGCACAAGCAGATCTTCGGTATCGTATCTAAAAATGTGCATATATAGTGGCCTGGGGGCTCATTTCCAGTGTGTTACCAATGCTATAATTATGAGCTGCTTGTCTAATTTTTTCATCCATCATTATGTTCATTAAGCCGTGATGACGTCCCTGTCACAGTCATACTGGGTTCAAGTTGCTGCAAGCACAGTACTTATACTGGAACTAAGAGCATCTTAATGCACTGTGGGACTTCTTTTCATCTCTGTTTTGGTGTCTTTACTTATGTGTGCACTGCAGGTTTCAATTCAATTCAATTTTATTTATAGTATCAAATCATAACAGAGTTATCTCGAGACACTTTACAGATAGAGTAGGTCTAGACCACACTCTATAATTTACAAAGCCCCAACAATTACAGTAATTCCCTCAAGAGCAAGCATTAGCAGTGGCTATTGCGACAGTGGCAAGGAAAAACTCCCTTTTTAGGAAGAAACCTCTGCAGACCCAGACTCTTGGTAGGCGGTGTCTGACGGGGCCGGTTGGGGGCGTGATGGCGATAATAGTCGCATTAAAGATAGTGGAACAGTGACTTTGAAGGTAGTCGTTGTAGTTCATGTCACAGCAGGACGTTGCGGGATGAAACGTGGCACCGCAGAGCATGGGTGGGTGCAGCAGACGCAGCAGGACGCGGCCGGGCGTTGAAGGGAATTCTTCTTCGCAGAGCTATGCATAACATAAGGACTCCGGGGAGTAAACTCCCCAGAGCTAGGTTAGTAACAAGCAGTTCTGGGACAGGATGCGTATAAAAGGAAACAAATGAAAACATTGATGAGAGGCTGTACTGGCCTGCCTCCCTCTACTCACACTATATTATTGATTATATGATCATAAATCTGATGACTACGAAGAGAAGCAGGTGGGCCGGGTTAGGCGGACGCTGCAACTCCTCACTTCTTAACTATAAGCGTTATCAAAGAGGAGAGTTTTCAGTTTATTCTTAAATGAGGTGATGGTGTCTGCCCCCCCTCGGTTTGAGTGGATAAGTGTTTTTTCAAACTACATAATGAAAATAGCATGCTCACCACCTACAGTAAGAAGTGGTGGTTGCAATCAGTGATACAAATCATTTGTATTCATTAAGTTGTAATCATAATCACTTCTCCTTGCCAAGCACAGGGAGTATGCAAAAAGTGATTGGTGGGGTAACGGCGATAAATCAGTTCATAGAACACAGGTCTGATTCAAAGGGCTCATTGTTCTTGTTTTTAAAGTAAAAAATGGCTGTAATTCAGATTTATAAAATGAAAAAATCTGAGAACCCGGTTTTATGATTTTAGGGGGTGGCACAGACGATAAGGTTCTGTCCACTACTGCAAAAACCTAGGATTTGATTTTGAGTAGTGGTATATCCAGTCTGGTTACCTTAATAGTGGGGTATAGAACTTGGTGATAGCTTGAACCTCACACGTTACACCCTCCTGCTGAAGCTCATCACTGACAGATGAAAAGTTAGCGGCTGGTGACACCATGTGTCACAGAGGTACCAGGACTGTGTGCAGCGCTCCCCGGCCAACAGTAGAGTTAGTAGTGTCAGCACTGCATTGCATGGCGAATTCCAAATTGGGCATGAATGGGGAAACGTGTAGAAATAGATAGATTTTTCTTAAAGAAATTTGATTTATGAAAATGTATGAAATGCCATTTATAGTGCAAACAGCAGCCTGTGGGTGTGTGCTCTGTCTATCTGTTACGTGAAGCATATTCTGAACTGTTGTCATCACAATACAACTCTTTACTGTAAATGGCAGTAATCAGTCTCGTCCTGCAGCAGGAAAGATGTGCAATCTCTATGAAATCTCAGTAAAATTCTGATTCAACAGAGATGGCTATTTTATTTGTGGAAAATATAAAACAACGTTGAATCTTACTCTCACACAACAAACAAACATTACACTAAGTATAATGAGACCTGCATATAGAAATATAGGCAAACAAATATTCAGACACTGCATTTACCAATAATCTGAATTAATATACTTAATAATCCCACACTTAGTTCATGTACACAAGATACATCCTGCATATAAGTGTGTAAAAACTGTTAATAATGTTGGCTTGTCCTTATGTTCCGGTATGCTCTGTTATTTGGTTTAGTCATGGAATAAATGCTCACTTAAGCAGGAAGAATTGGCAGCAGTACACTTTTGCAACCACTCACCACACCGTGCTCTTCTGTCAGTGGCAGTGCTTTCACTTCTTGAGCATCTAAGTGAGGTGCAAAGAAAAGGTGAGAAAAGCCATCAAGTGCACCAGTAGACAAGCCATCTGTTCCTGTCTCCAATAAAATGAGAAAATGTGACATAGGCTGTTTGACTTCAAAATAAGTCAGATCAATTAGCATGTTCCTCGTTGGTACTAATTTAAAACACATAAAGAATCTTAGTTTAAGTTAAATAACTGTTCTCACATTTACCTTAAAAAGTGTGTAACCATGGCAACATGCCAGGCTTGCGACAGGTATTTCAATTTAAGACTTATTCTACAGGTTCAAAACATGTTCCTGAAGCTGCACCAATCAATATTTTTTTAATTAACAATGGGTCAAATGTCTATGTATAATGTCACTCGTAGTGATGAACCCACATACTGTACATTTATCATCAAACTCTGCAGTTCCTCTTAGCCCTATGGAGCTTTTTAGCCTCATTTCTTTTCCCATTGTTTTGGTTTCCAATTCACAAATTAAGCAAATGTTTTCGTCTTTCACAGATTTTAGTGAAAAGATCTCCAATAAGGCCGTGAGATCCTACCCATGTAAATCACAAACAGAGTCAGTGGCAGAACCTAGTGGAGTCCAACACCCACTGAAAATGTGGTTTTCGGGCTGAGACTACGGACTCAGCTCTCCCTCTGGTTATATAAGGACAGGATGGCTCATAGCAATGACCCTGGTACCCCATACTCCCACAGTATCCTGTCACAGGGCTCCCTGGAGGACATGGTCGTAAGCCTTCTCCAAGTCCACAAAACGCACATTCAACATCCAGTGTACTCATTCAACATATCTTCAGTCTCTGTCAACTCGTTGAAAGCAGCAGCTCTAAGTGTTGGTTTTGATACTGATTTGCCTGTTTTTTCTCTCCCAGGCTCCCATAAAAGAGAAAAAATAAACCTGTCTCTGCAGCCAAAGCTACACCATTAGGGGTGTAATGACACATTCAGCTCCCAGTTTGGTTTGATATGCCGTACTGGGTTCTCACTAGGGGTGGGAATCTCTTGACACCTCACGATTCGATTCGATTCCGATTCAGAGGCCAACAATTCAATTCTAAACTGATTATTGATGCATCTCGATGCAACAATTTTTTTTTTTATGTACATTTCCATGCGTGATTTTAAAAAATATACATATAAATCTGAGTTTGCTACTCAGAGTTTGCTAATCACTTCCTAGACAAAGTAGCTAGACAAAGCTTAGATTTGACAGTATTTGTCACACACAAGTTTTAAAGGTGCCCTGCCACATGTATTTCATTACTTTGTGGTAATGTCTGAAGTTCTACCATGGACTCTGTAACATTTTTTGTGGAAAAAATGCCTTGGTTACCTTGTTTCAAGCCATTCTAGCGTGGTATAGAAAGCCTACAGGAAGACTCAGCTTGATTTCTGCTGGTTCTCATTAATATTCAACAAGCTAAGCTGTTTGAATCTGATTGGCTAACAGCTAGCCAATGAGAGCCTGGCTGTCAGAATCCTTTACCCAGCCCAACTGGGCGAGCTAATGAATAGTAATGAGCTCAGGCAATATGATGTCAGACTGACCAACTTTTGTAATTGTCCTGATTTCTCTGCTTATTTCTTTTCAGTGGCTAGAGCTGACAAAGGAGGTAGCAGTTTATTTTCACATTCACAACATAACACAAACATATATGGACCTAACATATTGCAAGTAACAACAGTTTTGTATGGCAGGGCACCTTTAATGAAATGTTTTATCTAATGAGGTTTTTATTTTGTAGTCATTCCATGCTTAAGCCTTAAACATGCTTGTGAAAGTCACCTTCTGCACTTTTGCCAAAACTCAAAGTTGTTGTCCATTATCCCATCCTCTTTCAGTCACTCTGTTTTCTGATTTGTACTTGTCTGGACTGGAGACAGTAACTTAAATAAAAATCTTTATCATTTAATAAAAAAAAATTTAAAAAAACATTAACTTATCAGAATCGATAATCAAATCGTTTTAGAGAGAATCGTGATGCATCTAAGAATCGATTATTTTTCCCACCCCTAGTTCTCACTATGATATTAAGACCGTATTGCAAACAAAATCAGAAAAAAAAAACAATCATGACTGAAATGTTTTTTTTTTTTTTTTTAAATATAGCCTACTTATTGGTTATAGGACCTTTTTGAGTAATTACTCAGTATTTCTGTCCATCTTTTTATTCTTCTCTTTGGTGCACCAACAACAATGTTAGGATGCACTTCCTCTGTCCGTCCGTCCTCATACTTGTCCTACAGTATGTAGTGATGTCTGGGGTTCAGTGGTGGAAATGGAACTAAGTATATTTACTCAAATACTGTACTTAAGTATAAATTTAAGTAACTTGTACTGTACTTGAGTCTTTTCTTTTCATGCCACTTTCAACTTCTACTCCACTACACTTCAGAGAGAAATATTGTACTTTTTACTCTACATTAATTTGACAGGATTAGTTACTTTACAAATTAAGATTTTTGCACACAAAAACACATAGTTTATAAAAAACTTTTTTATTATAAATTAAACTACCACCACTGCTGGTTTCTCTGATGTTTTATAATCCACCTTAATCCACAACACAAACCAATGGCTGCTATATCCATTATTTTTTACAGTCTATGGTTCCACCACATCCCAAACGTGCTCTATTGCAATGTGATATCATGACTTTTTGTAAACCTACTTATCTTAGTTATCTGTACGCATTTTGAGCTGTCCGCGTATGTATGTCTACGCTCTATACAGCGGACGGCAGTCTGCAATGTCACAGCATAAACATACACGCCACGTGGCACTTTCTAAAGCCACGTGGCGTGTTATCGCGAGGCTACGTGTTATCGCGAGGCCACGGTTGGGTTTAGGAAAAGAAGAACTGGTTGGGTTTAGGAAAACAACAAACGTGGAAAGGAAACACGCAGGACATGAAGTCACATGCAGGACACGATCCTCGCTCTCATGGGTGAAAGTCCTGTCTTTTACCCATCCTCCACTCTGACCAACCTCCCTACGCGGATTTTTGCCCTTTCATACTACTCGCTACGGCGTCTATTCGCACGCGATCACAAGGTAATGAAAGTCAATGGAGGCCAAACAGCGTTGATAAACACGCTAAAAAACGAGTATGCATCTTGATAACACGCCAATAATGGCATACGATTCAGTGTGTCATACATACGCCACTTGATGAGATCAGTCTGTCTATTGATTGACTGTGGAGGCCATTGGGGTACACTAAAGTCATTATGTTGGTAGAATCAGCTTGAGATGATGTGTGCTTTCATATGAACAACAACTGAACCTCTTGACCATTTATGCATGCTTTTATGCAGTGAAGATCCTTGTGCATGACTTTTCTTACTGGCACTTGACACTGTCAGAAGGGGAGAGATTTGGAGTTGGAGATGGAGAGAATGTGAAAGAGCAGGAGAGAAACAGTCAGCGGCTGCAGCCTTACTCATGTGAATACCGATTTGGCTACAGCTTACCTCTGGGATGCCTGCGGCAAGCCAATTACCAAGCCTCAGTCACAGAGAGAGAGAGAGACAGAAACACAGATTGACTGAAGCAAATAATACATTTCAGCCGCAGTTCTAGCTTCAGTTCCAATTTCACCCTTTTATTCATTTACCACAAAATCTAACAGCACCTGGCCCTCTCCTCTTTATTTCTCACTTCTCTCTGCTTCCCTCCAAGCACCTCGATTCCACAAAAGACTACAGGCTATGAGTGCAGCACCAGAAAGGGAGTAAGAAAAGGGATAAAAGCGGTTGCTAAATAATCCCATTTAACTCTGAAATGTGCACTGCTGCTTTTATTCTTGACACACAGCGAGCAGGCCTGGTTCTAGCTGGGTGTGGGCTAAATTGGCAAATAGAGTAAGCAGAGAGGGAGAGAGACATGTTTTGAAATGAGGCTTGAAAGGCAGCCCAGTTTGCAGCTTAGGGAATCTCTTAATGTCTGCTGGGAAGGATGGAGCGAGAGAGAGCGAGAGAGAGAGAGAGTGTGTGAATGATAGGAAGAGGAGATGAAAGAGTGCAAAGAAGTCAAGTGGATGGAGGGAGCAGTTGCTGGCAAGCCTCTGACAGGTACAGGTAAAGAAGGGGGGAGAGAGAATCAAGGCAGGTAGGTCAGTCAGAGTACATAAAACTGCAGGAAGTGAAGAAAAAAGATAAAGGGTGGTATAAAAGGAAAAGGAAGCCATTTTCACACACACACACACACACACACACACACACACACACACACACACCTCAAAGGGGAAAGAGTGGCTATGTGAAACCCAGAGATGTGGAAACAGCCTACTGCAAATTCTTTCATCAGCCATCTCAGCAGTTTCTCTCACCTCATTAGGAGTTACTGTAGAAAAAGGTAAAGTCCAGTCATGATCCATTTCTTTTTTTCTCTCTTTCATCTTCTCTTCCTCCTCCCTTTCCAATCTACTATCTCACCAAGCTGCGCTGTATGCTGGGAACTATGATTACATCTTGAGCTTTTGATTATGTGGATTTTAGGAAACAGTATATGAAGTTGATACTAATATTGGCCACTTGTTTTCAGATGTGATTACATTTTTCATGTATTATATCATATTGATATTATATAAAAGGCTAATAAATATGTATGTATTTTACAATTATGCTCTAAAAGACAATACAGAGGAGCAAATGCAGTAAAGGTCCTGTGCTTGGTTTTCTCAGGTGAGGCAGACCTGGATGCTGTTTGCGAGGCCTGCCTGCCCTACCTGAGCTGTAGGCAACCAATCAGACTGCAAGAGGCCAGCGTAAGGTGAGCCCTGATCCAAGTCCTTCCATTTCATGCTATATATTGTGCTTTTTCTTCTTCACTACATGTATGTACTGTATGTGTGGTTGTACTGCTGCTTAGCTTGGCCAGGACACTCTTGAAAAAGAGATTTTTAATCTCTTCCTGGTTAAATAAAGGTAAAATAAAATAATTTGACTGCTGTAGTTGATAGTTACATCCCTGATTACAATTTGACAAATAAAACAATAACATATTCTGTTGTGTTGTTCTATATTAAATTACCCAACAGTATATAAGTTAGTTCAAATTTTCTTTACATGTGGAGAAACAAAACAAAATTCATGTGTACATGCAGTATTTCTAACCAAAACATATTGTGTGTATCATTGAGGCCTAATAATTGAATCCACTTCCTTCCTCAATTTTTATGAGGAAGGAAATAAAGCTTTAATTTAAAATCCTGAATTGTTTATATTTATGTTTTCCGCATTACTGCCATCAACTGCGGATTAGCAGAATATCTGCACGAATGTGTATTGCGTCCTCGTACATGTGCATGTGCGTGCTCATGTACGACATAACCGCAAAATCCACTCTGGCTAAATTCAATTTTGAATCCCCCAAACTTGTGGACTGGTCTGCCAACTGTTTCCTAGATTAATCCATTGATCATTTAGTCTGTAAAATATTCTTTTACAGCCAAATACCCCTAGAGGTCTTTCCAGGCTTACGCTTTGGTCTTGTGTAATTGTTTGAATATTCAAGTTTCCTAAAAATTCTGTCATATGAGAGGTATCATGAGGAAATTCTGATGAGTATAATTCTGATTAATGTTTTTTGAAAGTGCTGTTAATTTCTTGGGGGTATATTATTACTTCTTGAGGTCGCTTTCCTAATAGTAGGTATAAGTCTGGATGCAGATTTACCCTTCAACTGATGGGCGAGAAGACACCCTGCCTTCTCTCCATGTTCATAAAAAAAAATGCTCGCGACCGTCACAGATTTCGTTCAATCTTTTCTGTAGACAATAAATCATATTGCGCTTTAAGGTTCAATTTTTCTTTGTATAGCTCGGGTGTTGGGGTCTTTGAATACTGATGATCAATTTTCAAGATGGAGTCAATACATTTTTCCTGTGTTTGCCTTCTTTCTTTGTTGCGTGATGCTGAAAATTATATTATTTGTCCCCTTAGTACAACTTTTAATGTTTCCCACAATAAGGATGGTGATATAGAGTCTGTCTGATTAAATAAAAGGAAATATTCTATTGCTTTAGATACGTACTGACAAAAGTTTGAATCCGAAGGTAATGCTGTGTTCAGCCTCTAAGAAGACCTTGCGGGATAATTAAGTGCAATGATAATGTCAAGGATGAGGGGTGCGTGATCAGACTCTACAATGGCTGAGTACTCTACCGATTTTATTGAAGGGAGAAGATGTTTGTCGTTGAAAAAGTAATCTATTCTAGAGTAGGACTGGTGTACATGTGAAAAAAAAAGAAAATTCTCTTTTATCAGGGTATAGATATTAGAGATGTTCCGATACCAGTATCGGTATCGGCTCCGATACTGCCTAAAACGCTGGTATCAGTATCGGGAAGTACTGGAGTTAATGCACCGATCCGATACCACGTAATAAAGCCCTAAAGAAAATCTATGTTAAAATAGATTATTTATGTTCTTTTTCTGTTATAACTGACTGTCAAAGTGGACAATAAAAGAAAGTTCTGTGGCGTTCATGGTTTGTGTTTGTTCATGTTTCACAAAGATAGAAATAATATCACATCCATACAGGGATAGTAGTATACAGCTGTTAAAACATAATAAAATATATGACACACTGGTATCGGATTGGTACTCGGTATCGGGCGATACACAAGTTCAGGTATCGGAATCGGTATCGGGAAGCAAAAAATGGTATTGGGCCATCTCTAATAGATATGTCCATGGGTCTATACAACCTATATGAGAATATGAGGCTAGAAAGAGTCCTGGACATCTTTGATGTGAGTTAGGGCTGCTCGATTATGGAAAAAAATATAATCACGATTATTTCAGTCAATATTGAAATCACGATAATTTAACACGATTACTCGTTGACTTCTGGAAAGATGTTGTAATTATTGAACTTAAAAAACAGTGGAAAAATGTATATAAATCAACAGTAAAAAAACACATACAACTGTGAAATTTTCCTCAATACTTGTCCTATTTAAACTTTATTTTTTCATTCAGAAAATAAGAGTTTACTTGCAAAACGTAATGAGCTAAATAATTGTTTTTCTCGATTATTCAGTTTTTGTGATCATTGGGAACCGAAATCATAATCACGATTAAATTTCGATTAATTGCACAGCCCTAATGTGAGTGTAGTTTTAGGATTTGAATGGTCCAAAGATCTGTACACATTTCCGCGTGTATGTCTACGCTGTATATAGTGTCGCCACGTGGCGTCTTATCGCGAGAACGTGCCGTGCTATCACGAGAAGGTCACACGCGTGTAAAAAAAACAATAAACGGTTGGGTTTAGGAAAAGAACATGGGGAAGGCTTTATTAAAAAAAATTAGGGCTGTCAAAATTAACGCGTACATTTTTGCGTTAATTTTTTTATATTTAACTCGTTAAAAAAAATTAACGAAATTAACGCAGCTGTGTTTGTTTACTTCATGTGGCGGCTGAGAAACGTAATACGTCTACATAACAGCAGGCGGCATTACTCTGTATTGTTGCCCAAGTAATGAAAACCGGCAGCTGATTGGACGAACGCGTCACATGGGTTTGTTTTCTCCGGATATTGAGAGCCAGACTGTCATGGCGGCCGTTCAGAATACGATCTCATATTGTACTAAAATAGTTCACTGAAACATGTTTCTGAAAACATTTTAAGCGAGAAATAGGCCGTGCAGTTGCTGAATCTGTCTTCATTTCAGCTCAACACAGGTCAGTTTAGAAGATTTTTGTCAGATTTTGAGACTAGTCACCTCATTGCACTCGCCATTTCCGGGTGAGTCCTGACTGCCCTGCCGCCGACTGAACTCTCGGCTCGTTGGAGATGAACTGCGCCTCGCCTGTAAAGTAGACGAGAGCAGGCGACAGCAGCCGGGGACGGTGACAAAAATCTGCTCTCAAGTCGGACAGTTTTTAGCCGTTTCCAGCAGCCTTCAGCAGGACTAAATAAGCCAAATTGTTGCTGCTGTTGTTCTGAAAGATATTAAACATTCTGAACTTAGCAGAACCTTTCCTTGTTTGTTTTTTTCTTCATATTTGCAAAGTTAAGTGATTTAGCATTTAAATATCCATTATTACAAGCTTCAGTCTCAATTCAAAAAAGCGATTAATCGCGATTAATTACAGCAAATTGTGCAATTAATTAGTTAATTTTTTTTAATCGATTGACAGCCCTAAAAAAAATATATAAATAAATAAAAAAAAAAATTGATAAACGCCACACACGGGACGCGATCCCGGCTCTCCGGGGTGAAAGTCTTGTGTTTGAACTTCTCTCTGTAGCTCCCAGATTTTATTCTTCAGCTATGGGGAAGTGCAAGTTTAGCGATACTTGGCTTGAAAAAGGTCTTGGTTAAATCAATGCTTCTTATGCAAAAGTGAGAAACGTATAACTGCTGTGAAGGGTCTCCAGCAAATGACAGCCATCAGCCAGTTCTGCCAAGTATCTGGCGGCTCCGGCCCCGGCACTACCTCCACACTGCCTAGGTGAGACCCGCACTGCAGTTCCACAACTCCTGTAAGCGACCGCCGTGTCGCTTTTGGATCAGAGCCAACACTAAGAGCGGAGGTGTTCTGGGTCCTCCACACTGTGACAAGACACCAGTCCTATAATGCCAATGAGAAAATCTGAGAATTGTTTCAGACGAAGTTTCTGGACTCTGACATCTGACGTTTTATTTATTTTTATTTTTTTTTAGGTTGTGATATAGGCCTTAAATTTCATTCATAATGGTCTCAAAAAGGTCTTAAGAGTCTTAAATTTGACTTAGTGAAACCTGCAGAAAACCTGACTTTCCATAGGAAAAAGGCAGTGTTGAGTTAATGAGCTTACAGTCAAACTGTAGGACCGTGCACTAAAGCCAGTGAACCTGCTGTGTTCTGCTCAGTCTGTCACTTTGGATTATAGGAAGGTGTTTTTTGATAACATAGATATTATGCACCTTACCAAAATATAGCACATAGCTAATCCTCCTTCCAATGTATCCTTTCATTCCACAGCGTTTTCCAACACTTAATCCAGGTGGATCCGGATGCCTTCTGGTTTACTCTAAACGAGCTGCACTGCCCATCGTCCTACATCCCGCCCCACCCCGACCTCCAGCCTGTACAGCTGAGCGGAATGGGTCGACCGAGAGACGAGTACTCAGACAACGTGCTGAAACTGCTGAGAGAGGAGTTTGGCTCGGTTGCTGACAACAGTCAGCTAATGAACTAGTGATTGATGTGATTGACTCCCTTCTCATATGGACGGCTAATTGAACCACTGACTCCAACGAGTCTGTTTACTAAAAGAAAATCCGACAATTGTGCAAAAAAAACCCCGCCATCAGATAAGGTTGTGATAACCTTCATGCTCTACACAGCTCTGATAAGCAGCAAGGTACAAAGGGAAAATATCAATGAAGCATCTCTACGGCTGTTCACTCTCCTGCTGCAGGTGTAGAAACCAGGAACACTTCTGACAGGTCTTCTACATTAGGAAACATGTAGTCACAGTGCTGATGTTTTTCATTTCATTTTTCTTATGTCAAGGCACTGACATATACTCTATGGAAATGTTATGTTTGCTATTCCTTTTTTTTCTCTTTATTTTCTTAAGAAATACCTTTTTCCAACTTGGAACCGCCTAGCTGGTTTGAATCATTCAACCTGAACGCATGGGACTTTTATACAGATTAACTTGCCTCTTGGTAACAAAGAGATTTTTTGTGACCTATTTTAATTAAAATAATCATCAAAATACTAACTAACATTACAAATCATTTCATTATGTGTCATGTTGCAGTCAAACGTTTAGCACTTGAAGAAAGGACTGGGCATCAAGCCTAAAATGTTATTGGTACCAACTAAAACGTGTCTGTAGCAGTCGGAAAAGCTCAAATGTTTGGCCAGATTGATAATCTTTTTAATTGTTGTCCAAAAACGTAATGAGCAACACTGTTGCACTGGCCGACATGTTCCTATGAATATTATGCTGGGGTAGCTATATAAAGCAGGGTTTCCTCCAGTGTATTGCAAGCCTGGTGGCCCACCAGGCCTAAGTTGCCCCCCACCAGGCCTAAGCCACTGGGAATTATTAATGTATTAATAGACATTTTTTACACTACAGTTACAGTGAGGCAGCTCGGTTGGAAATTTAGATGTAGTTATTTATTTTTTAATATCCAGGTAGCTCTTAGCGCTGACTTAATGTGGGGCCCTATGGAATCTCTCTTAAAGCTTTTTTAAATTCACAATTTTGCGATTTTGTCCATGATGCTGTAATCACAGGAGCTATTGGGCTCTACATTAATGCAGCCATCAGTCTGTGACTGGTCCGAGCCGGGCCCTCGTCAAAAAAGACACTTGCCACCGGGCTAAACAACTTTTCTGGGGGAAACACTGCAAAGGCTGGAAGAACTCTGCCCAACGAGGGAAAGCCCTCACTAACATTTGAGCTATCCTGCCACACACATCACATATGTTCTCTGCAGAAGATGCGTCCAAGTGCACCAGGATGTGTAACTCTGGGAGAATTGAACGCCTCACGACAGGGATAGTGGCCAATCTATCATTGTACTTGTTATCACTCAGAGCCTTACAGGGTGCTCGGGATGTTTAAATGAAGGAAACAGGAAGCCCCCTCCATTATCGGACCACCTCACTGATGGGAGAACCCGGAGCCTCCCCACCTCATTGCTCCATAATGAATGTATGAGCCTTCTAGTGTGAAGCAAGATGGCCATGTGTTTTGTTTTTAGCTGGCCTGGCTTAATGCTAGCGAGCGCGGCACAGCGCCTCTTTATCTCCTACTGTGCTGTTGCTATTTATCCTGCTGCCAGTGCTGACAATAGCACCATTAGTCATCAGCAGCAATGGGAGTGGGGCTTTGGCAGCACCTATTACACACAGGCAACTGCCTAATATCGTTTCTCCTTAATGCACACAGACAACACACAGAGTACGGGGCAAAAGCTAAACCACAGCTGACGTACACCCACAATAACCCTTTAGATATAGAAGTGTAATGACTGTTCAGGAGGGTCTAAATTAAATCTAAGCTTGTTGTGGCTTTTGCCTTTTCACGTCTCTAAATCAATGAGAAATTGACCATAGATTCACTGTTTCATATACAATTTATTTCATTTGATGAAGCCATACACTTAGTGTGAGACCAAACATTCTAGAAGAAATGTACATTTTCCCTCTTTTTTTTTTTTAACCGTGATCTCTTCTTTACAAAACATCAAATCAAAGTTACTCGTTGGAAGAAGAAAAGAAAAAACAGTCCCACTGAGCACTCCTCCGTGCACCAAAGTACCCTCTTTAGTCTGCTGGGACTGCCAACAATAACAGGAGCGCTGTAGTTCCACTGATGGATAATACAGCATGGCCTTGAGACAGACTATATTTTGAGGCGGTATGGGCAGCCAATTTCCGTGTTTCACTAACAACATTTCCCTCTTCTCGCCCTCACTGCTCAAGGCTTTTTATCCAGTATGTTACCCACATTCACTTTGTCCCATTTGATCCCTTCAGAGTGAAGTATTGTGCGCTTCACACAAGCCTCTAAGCAAAGAGATTATCAACGAGTTACAAAATTGGCAGAAGTAAAATGGCCTCTTAAATCCTTTCAGAGCAAGTCCCAAACGGCACAAAATGAATCCCCACGTTCAAGCTCATTAAAACACAGCAACACTCATGTTTGCGGCCCTGCACATACAGTACAGTAGTTTAAGAAACACTGTTTAAGTACTAAGATACATTTTCTGAGCAGCTATGAAGAGAACATGTCATTCATCTGTCTGTACAGCACTTCTGGAGAGCAGTAAAGCAGCAAACTGCTTTGGAAAACATAAGATCTATTTGATAGGACTTCTAAAGTAAAAAGATTCAGAACAGAATGGAATGTCTTTTATTAAATGAACCAAACAAATAAATGACAAAAATATTAACACACTGTCTTTGTGTATGGTTGGTTGAAAAAGTTTTAAGAAAATTACTGAACATGCACTCACTTTATTTCATATTATACAGTCATATATACAGAGTGGATTAGAGGCTTGTAGTGGAGAGGATTGAGGCTTTTTCAATGATTGATGAGCAATGGGCCAGAGCATCGGAATAAGGGAACTAAGCTGGGATATGAATACAGCACTGCTCTTTCCAAAAAGTATCTTGCAGCAAGTTCACATTTCTTCCAATGATTTTTAGTAGATTCAGAGGCACAAAAAAGTCAGATTCTTTTTTATTTAGCGGCACAGACTTTGACCTATTTATGGCTTTCCAAACAGATGGAGTCCACATGGAATAACAGGATTGATCAATACGATTAATTTCTCTCAGCTTAAATAGCCATGGATGGTTTAAACCTGCAGCACAAGAGGTGAACAAAAATCATGTTTTCTGTTGAGCTGCAAATTTATAAGCTCAAATGTGCTGTGGGGAAAATAAAGCCTGTGATGTGCTGTGTTTGAAAAGCACACAAATGTGGAAGAAATCCTACACTGCCACTGTATTAACTCCAACTCAACTAAATTGAGGCTGTATCTGTCCTTGATGAGCACTGCTGCTCTGGGACCTTGATGAGTTTCTGCTGAAAAAAGCATATTTCTTTCCCCCTGTGAGTAAACACAGAATAAATTGCAGTTTACAAATTTTGCACCATATTCATGTTCATTATTTGAACACACAAAAGGATGCAAGGAAGCTAGTGCTATACATAAAAAGCTAAGGAATCAGACTCGACAAGATTTCCAGGTAAGAATTACAGGCGGTTTAGTTTCATTCAATGCACACTCAGAATAAAAGGAACATTTTCTTTTACTGGGCACAGACCCAGTTAGAAAAAGGTATAACATACTTTTTTTCTGAGGGTGTATCAAATGAGAGAGTAAGGCAGTGGAAGAAGTATGAGCCTGAAAGCAGGGTTGTGTCATTTACAGTATCTAAAGTACAAGAGTGGAACAGCGCATGGGTTGATAGTAAGACAAATCTTTCTTTTTTGTTGTTGCTGTGACCAGAAACAGTGGAGCTGCTTAGATCTATCAGCTCCCCTTGCAGAAAGTCTTTACAGACAGTGAGCAGTCCAACCCAGACCCATGCACAGCAAGAAAAAGCTACATTCCCCAGCACAGTTTACAGCACTGTGCTCTGAACAAGCCATACTGTACATTTCTAGGGATTCTGGATTTGTGCACACGCTTGCACTGTGTGGGAAGAATAGCTTTTTATGCTGTAACACACATCATGTTATGCAATCCTTGTGTAATCTATCACTCAGGTGTAATAAGCCAACATTTACAGTGCACAGCTTGGCTCGTTGGTGCAGTCATTGTCGCTATGGTTACTGTCTACGTCCCTCTTCTTCAGGTCTTTGCCTGCCTTGTTCTGCTGACTGATGCCGCTGTGGCTGTGGCCGTGGTGGGCCGGCGATGAAGGCCGCTTGCCGTGCTCCTGGGGGTGCCCGTGATTCTGGTGATGGCCATGAGCGTGCACTTTGGCGCCACCGTGAGACTCCATGCCGTCCCCGTCGACAAACGCCACTCCTCCTTTGGTATCGTCCAGGGCCTCGAAATTGTCATTGTGGTTACTGTCGATGATGTCGCTCTCTGGCACCACCTGCAGGTAGGCTCTGACGCGGTGGTGGCGGGCACCTGCGACATCGCTGAAGTCGATGACACGGCACTCGTATGTGCCCTCATCAGACGGCTTGACCCGGGAGAGGCGGAGTTTATGGGAGATGTTGCTTCCTACAACCTTCACAACCTGACAAAGATGGACGAAATAAAAAGAGGAAAGCAAGAACATATGATGAGTCTGAAAAATAAATCACAGCCTACTAAATACAAGCATGCAGGGGTGTCGGACTGGGGGGAAAAAGGGGACTGAGTACCCAGGGCCCTCATATGAGGAGGGCCCAAAAAGATGCTAGAATGAATAGATGTAGATGCGAGGATGGGCCCATAGAAAAGGCCTTTCTACAGGGCCCAGAATTTTGTTCTACGCCCCTGCAAGCATGAGTAACTTTTGTAGTAGAAATGCACAGTAAGTCAGTGGTATATAGTTGGGTTGCATATGAAGTACTCTGGGGGCCTTCTGTTAGTTATTTAGGGGTAGAATAATTCTGGAGAAAGCTGCAAACAGCAATACCACAGGCCAAGCAATCGTCCCGTTTCCAAACAGGCACATTTTGAATGGACATTGCATTAGCCTGTCTAAATACATATAAAAGACGCCTAATTAGGCTTTGTTGTGTTTAAAAATAAAAAAATAGGCTTAGCACATGTAGGCAGACATTACATAAAGTGATAGAGAGATACAAAGACATTATGAGAGCTTGATGCTGAAATCACTTCTATATTGTATGGCCTGGATACACTCTACAGCCGCACCTACTCCCAGCCAATCACTCCCACTCACACACACTCAGACAACGGTGCTGCTTAACAAATTCTATTTGTGGCCCTGGAATTATGAAGAGACTACATCTTGGAAGTAAAAGCTTTACAAGTTCAGAGAGAGGTGCTGTGGAGATGATGAGAGACTAGAGACATTGTGACATACCAAGATATAAATACTACTTTGTTTATCACCCGCCTTCCTCCCTGTGACTGTGCGCATGCAGTAGCCTAGATGTATGTATGCCAGTCCCCGCATGTGCATGTGTGACTGTATGTAAAAGCATAATGCTGTTTTGTAGCACTATGCATTCAATTAACAGTTTGTGTCTGCATGTTTTAGTTCTGCTATATGAATGTGGGCCAACATTCATTATTTACAGAAAGCTCATAATGATTTTCCAGTTGTACAGCCTGCAGTGTTCG
This sequence comes from Perca flavescens, assembly GCF_004354835.1. Classification (NCBI taxonomy): domain Eukaryota; kingdom Metazoa; phylum Chordata; class Actinopteri; order Perciformes; family Percidae; genus Perca; species Perca flavescens. The sequence goes on from NC_041337.1 coordinate 28,628,139, forward strand.
GCTCCACACACACACACACACACACACACACACACACACACACACACACACACACACACACACACACCACACAGCTGGTGCTTTCATTATAGCGAATCAGCAACAGCTTGCCTCTTGGGAGGAAGGAGAAAGGCTTCATGTTTTTGTGAGTGTGTTTGTCTCTGCACTACACATCTTTGCATATCTCTTACATGCCATTTCATTTATTTATTTGATTTTGAATTTTAAAGTCGGTGGAGAGATACTGAGTGAGAGGAATATGTGTGGAGGTAACGTGCAGTAGTTCCATAATTCTGCTCATATCTGCAAGCAATTATAAGGAAAAAGTCAAAATGTTGAGTCACATCGTGCTGTCTTCCTTAGTAAAAGGCCCTCCCTGCTTCTTGTGGGTTTGCCTGAGTGAGTACCTTAAAGTCTCTATGGATACCGGAGGAGAAATGAAAAGTTCTGCTGACTTCCGAGCCTGTCCCCTTCACTGTTTATTATTTGGATTTGGTGTTGCAGTCATAAAGATGCACAAGCCTTTATAAGAATCTGAAGATGATGCATCACAAGCCATGCCCACCAGTGCCGCCTGCTCTTTGGCTAACGCTGTGATTCTACAAACCCATCAAGGATGAAGTGAACATGTTGATGTGTCTGGGGTGTTTATTATGGAGTTATATATATTATGGAGTTATATTACTGCCATTAGTCAAGAGCGCATTATTTCAATTTGAGAGCATTTCTCACTGATATTACGTTCAGATTTCTTGCTCTCACACTCAAATAGTCACTGCTCGTGCTTAGATTTGCTCTGCTTGTGCTCAAACTTTCTGCTTAGACTCAGATATGTTGTTGTTTGGACAGATTTCCTGCTCTCAGCTTTGAACCTTCTCCTCGCACTCAGACTGATTCTGCTCGCTTGCAAATTTTCTGCTCTCGGATCTCTCCTGTGCGCTTGGATTTTTTTGTGTTATAACCATAGACAGTATATAGGTTATAACCCTGCCAAAAGTCAACAACCAATAGAATGCCAGCTGTAGTGTTGACCAATGAAATGATCCCTGCCCCGTTGAGGGTGCGTTCACTTTACGTTAGAACGTCTGTTGAGGGCGGCTGCACTGTAACCAAGGGGGTAAGCTTCAGAACTCGAGCCATCATGGCGCCATTTTGTTGCTAACTGGCCATCACCTCCTGTTAGCATTCCGCTGACCGCCATTTTTCTTTTTACGTCACTTGACTGCGAATAACTTTACATCTGAAGCGTTTAAAGACTCTATTTGTCCGTTGTTTAGTTCCAAAGAAACACGACAATGTATAAAAGGCTCCATTACCTTGTACCTCACGTTATGGCTCCGTAGCAGACGTTTTTGTAAAAATAGGCTAACGATTGTGTCATAACCAAGTGACTTACTGTCGCATAGTAGAGGAATTACTGTATAGTACAGGAGAAGCTTGCAGGCAGTTTCGACTTACATGAGATGTTTAGGTTTAATTACTAATGTTAACTAGCATGTTAGTGATCAATAATTAGCCTGTGCCCATGTTATCTCCTTACATACACCTACAGTCTCCCAATCTGTAAGATTGGGAATGATTGAGATTTCTCTTGGCACAGCTACCAGAAGACTTACAACTTTCAGACACGTTGCTCACGTCACATTCTCTCAGTTGGAGGCTGCGCAGTAAAGCTGGCCATCACCGGAAAAGTGCTTCTAATAGCCTTCACTGGTCTCCGTCCAGAGCAACGGGGTCTATTGGTCCATTATATACTGTCTATGTCTAATAGCCTTCACTGGTCTCCAGTTTTCTTTATTGTATAGCTAGATTGAACGACATATGACGGACTGTATGTGTATATGTGATGACCTCACTTTGTATTTTTTCTTCGTTTGGTTAACCATGTTCCTGGGATTTGGCTGATTTCATGTTAGAGCCAGTAGTAGAACCTAAACTGTAATAAACTGTGAAAAAGCTTAATGTGGTTTAATGTACCTAAGCAATGATCAATGTTTACCAAATTTCTCTCTCATATTGCTCCTCATAACCACTGAAAACTGTCAAAACATCTAAACCAAAGTCCAGTTATTATGGACGTTATGTGACTGATGACTGACTGTTTAGTTACATTAAACCACGTTAAGCTTTTTCACGTTAAGCGTTAGAATGTCCCAGCTGCAGTTGTAGCCTATAACTTCCTAAGCGACTGATCATCCGTTTTTTGCCACCCTTTACATAATAAATATGGCTATGAAATAGAACATGAAATACATAAATGAGGCAATACATATATAGGCATTAGCTAGTCATTATAGTTCAATAGCCTAAATACATGTGTTTTACTTATATTTATTTCCGGGGACTTTTATTTATTCCGTCTATTTATATGCACGTTATATTTTATATTTTATTAAGTTTTGTTATCTCACAGACTCTGACTAAAAGCAGCAGCAAGCCTGCCTGGCATCAGTGCATCATAGCATATCGCTGCAAAGAAAAGAAAATATGAATAAATAACAAGCGCGGCAGATTCCCAGCTCAGCTAGAGTGGGTATCGCCAGCGAACCACAGGCACCGAGGTCACAGGGCTGGTGGCTAGCTGCTAGCTAGCTGCAGCAGCAGCTAATATTAGAATATTAGACCCAGCACCGGAGGTCTGATCCCCATGATCTGATCCCGAACCCCCGGTGACTCTCTGCCAGATCAGCAAGTTTAATGGCAGCAACAGAAAGTTTGCCGGGATTGTTAACGGTGGCGTAACGGTACCGTTACAGCCGTGAACTGAAAGTCTGTTTCCTCAGTCAGCTGGTTCGACTCTCTTTGGGCGAAGTTGTCTGTGGCGGGAAGAGACAGAGAGTCAGAGGGAGGCAGGAAGAGAGGGTAATAAATACATGTGACATTATGAAATAAAATTCCCCCCAAGCATTATCAAGAGTACAGGTTTCAAAAGTAATTTTAGCCTGGGCTGAAAGCAACACTGGTAGGCTAGGCTGGCGCTGTTGCCTTGGAAATGACAACATCCGGTCTCTGAATATGAAAAAACAAGACTTTTTTCGTTTCTGTTTTCGAGTGATTTTATTTTTGTTATATAAAATAGAAAATGAAAATCAAAGCATATTTTGAATTTCTCCCATCCCCTGTTGACCATGAAAAGAAAAACATGCCTTGTATTTCAATTTCAAATGTTGTATTTTAAAACGAAAATTAAATAACCATCGTTTTTTGTTTTTCAATACCTGTTTATGAAATGAAAATCGAATGAAAGAAAAAGTAGACGGACCCAGTCTGTTAAGTACAATTTCACCACAATAATAAAACAGATCTAGAAATGTTATGCTTTATTTGCAACTTAAATATGTTATTTTTTTAATTAATACAAAGCAAACTGAGCAGAAAAGCACACGTGTTTTGTTTGTTTGTTTTTCTTCTTCTAGGTGTGACTGAAGTACCCCTGTTGTAATATAATAGTAAAATCATGTTATATATGATATATATATTAGAGCCCGCCCGATATATCGGCCGGACGATATTATCGGCCGATATGAGCTAATTGCATTTAAATTGGCATCGGCGTTTATAACGGCCGATGAAACATGAGAAACAGAGTGTCATGCTTCACTCATGTTATGAGTGTTGCATAGTTTGCCCACCAGAGGGAGGTCTGCAACTCCCCAGTTGACAACAGTGCCAGAAATCCACTACAGAAGAAAGCTATCAGCCAAGCCAGTGGCAGAGCATTACACCCGGCATGGAGATGTACTGTTTTGACGGTGAGTCTGTCGTTTGTCATGTGAAATGATTGTAGATTTAGTTCATACACTGTATATAAAAAAGGTGTGGTAGTTCTAGCTAACGGTCCTATCATTATCACTTCTAAATATTCTGTAACATCACTTACAGCCGCTAATGCATTGCTATATTAGATTAGCCACAAAGCTAACTAATACCATGTTTATCAGTGGAAGAGCGCGAACGTTAATAAGAGGTCAAACTATAACGTTAGCGTTTAACTTATTCTAAATATATCTGCAGTGTTTCCCACATAATGACCGCGTAAATGTGGCAGGGGGGCGCGTGTAGTCCATGGACAGTATATAATGGACCAATAGACCCCGTTGCTCTGGACGGAGACCAGTGAAGGCTATTAGAAGCACTTTTCGGGTGATCTCTTGCTTTACTGCGCAGCCTCCAACTGACAGAGACAACGTAAATGTGACGTGAGCATCGTGTCTGAAAGTTGTAAGTCTTCTGATAGCTGTGCCAAGAGAAATCTCAATCATTTCCAATCCTACAGAGACGGAGAGTGTAGGTATATGTAAAGAGATAACATAAGCACAGGCTAATTATTGCTAACTAACATGCTAGTTAACATTAGTAATTAAACCTAAACAGCTAATGTAAGTCGAAACTGCCTGCGGGCTTCTCCTGTACTATACGGTAATTCCTCTACTCTGCGACAGTAAGTCACTTGGTTATGACACAATCGTTAGCTTATTTTTACAAAAACGTCTGTTACGGAGCCATAACGTGAGGTACAAGGTAATGGAGCCTTTTATACATTGTCGTGTTTCTTTAGAAATAAACAATGGACAAATAGAGTCTTTAAACGCTTCAGATGTAAAGTTATTCGCAGTCAAGTGACGTAAAAAAAAAATGGCAGTCAGTGTAATGCTAACAAGAGGTGATCGCTTCGTAGCAACAAAATGGCGCCATCGGAGGTTCGCGTTCTGAAGCGAAGCTTACCCCCTTGGTGTAGTCATTGAAGTTATGTACAGCGTGCCTCAAAAAAACAACAACTGTTACGTTATTCTAACGCTAACATAGCTTCCTTTTTAGCAGGCCCCTTAAATGCTTGCTATTAACTTGTTTGAAGGTGGTTCTTAACAAAATTGACAGCGGTGTGTTCATGACACTAACGTTAACCATTCAACTTCGAATTGATTCCGTAATCTTCTCTGAGCTGAAAGCCGGTAACAGTAGGCTAACTTTACGTTTGCCAGCGCATGACGATATTTTGATTCAGACTGCACAAAGAGAAGAGGAGAAGATATACGGGACCGTTGTGAATGTGTCTGTGAGAGAAAATATAGTGTAGTTACAGTAACTACAGTAGGTGCGTCAGAAATGATTAAACCAGAGGGGACATGTAAATAAATGTGAGCTGAACAAGCTTTTTTTTTTGTATTCAGCACTGTGGGGGCCATCTATCAAGATAGGAGGAGCTCTCTAACAGGTTCCAAGGCAGAGATGTTGTGCTTCCTGTACTACAACCTGCCACTTCTCAACTGGCAGTACTAAGGAGCACCCTGTTCAAGACATTTTTCAAAACACTGTTCAAATATTAAAGTTCAGAGCAAGACAGAGTAAAAGTCTAAAAGTATAATTTGTAAAAAGTAGTGAAGGAGGAAAACCTCTTGCCTGTGTGTTGTATATATTGAGAACATTCTACATTGTTTTAATTATATTTTGGTATTATTTATTTATTTTATATTTTATATTTATTTATTTTATATGTAGCTATACATTTAACTTATTTTAATTTTATTATTATTATAATGAATTTGTTTGGTATAGCTCTTTTACTTCAACTTTAGTATTATAATTTATTTACAGTACACAGACTGTTAAAACCAGCTTCAACTGGAAGTAAGTATAAGTGTTAAATATTTAAAACCAGACTGTTTTTTGATCATTAAAAAATATATACTTTTGATGTGCAATTGTTTAGTCATTGAGACTGTAATCTAAGGCTTTTTTTTAACATAATCCCTTCTGGAAAATGATTTATACAGCCCACATACATAGAACAGGCAGATATTTTGCTATTGAATGTTGTGTAAGTGCAGTTTATAGGAAATGGGTCTAATATCCAGTTTATTTTCAAAATCAAAATATCGGCTTATAAATCGGCTTTTTTCGAGTTAATATCGGCATCGGCCCCCAAAAATCCATATCGGTCGGGCTCTAATATATATATATATATATATATATATATATATATATATATATATATATAGTAATGATGTTAAAGAAAGCTATGTACACCTAATATCTTATGTGTTGATGTCTATGAATTTGTCTTTAATAGGAGCATACTATACAAAGACAACAGTGGAGAGTTGCTGGATCTTTCTGTCCTCAAAGTGCCAGAGATCTACAAGGACTTCACCCCTCTTTCTGCACCATCACCTGCATAATCAAAGTGATAAGAGAGAACAAACTATTGTTTTCTCTGTTGACATGAATAGGTGCCTGTAATGTCTGCCAATATATTCAATCAATTCAATAAATGTTGATAAGTATCACTGATATTTCTTAAATCATTGTAGTTTTTCAGAGCAATAAGATACAGATTATTAAAACCATGTTCATATTTGCAACAAATTAAAACAAAAAAAGCAAATTGTTTTTTTCATTTTCCATAACATTTATAAAAAAAAAAGTACAATTAAATTGACCAGAGCTGACACTTGGTAAATAGCTTTAATTTACCTTGTCAAAACAATGAGTAATTCATAACAAATTGCACAATATTTGACACAAAACCTTAAAAGTGTATTGTTCATACAACGGTGAAAGCAGTACAATTTGCCTATAGGATTTACTGTAGCAGGAACATTGATATTGGCAGATGACCCAGGTAAAGGTGAGTTTGTGAGCAGGGTTATGAATAAAGATAAGATAAGCCTAATGTTCACAAGAGGGATGATTTAGGTATTGCAACACAAATTAAGAATAATTCAATTAAATAGGAGGTATATACAACTAGTAGAAGATAAATGAACTATAGAAGAGCAATTAAGTTATAAGGTAGTGGTAAGCTAAAGTGATGTATAATCAATAGCATGGAGTCAAGTCAACAGTGTACACCAGAATAATATATACTGTGGTTAAGTAATGATACTGTTGTTTGTACTAATATAACAAAACAAAAAATATACTAATATAATATAGTGTGTGATGCAGTATGGAGAACAACAAAGTCCCATATGAACCCAAGAGACTTTTAGTGCAGCTGTTGATGTTCACTACAAACAAAACTTGCAGATGGTTGTAGTCTGTAGTCAGCCATACAGTAGGTAGATCTGGAGCAGATGGTTGTAGTCTGTAGTCAGCCATACAGTAGGTAGATCTGGAGCAGATGGTTGTAGTCTGTAGTCAGCCATACAGTAGGTAGATCTGGACCAGATGGTTGTAGTCTGTAGTCAGCCATACAGTAGGTAGATCTGGAGCAGCAGGGTGAATTCTAGCTATCATGGGTTGGTGATATGACACACACAGATCAACAGGGGTCGAGCCCCTCAGCCCCACCTGGATGAAAACAACGTGAAACAAAATACTTGTTTTTTCAGTTCAGTTTGCTTTGTATTAATTAAATAACTGCTATTTAAGGAGCAAATAAGAAAGCATATCATTTCTAGATTTGTTGTTATTATAGTGGTGAAATTGTACTTAATGTTACAACTTTTTAAACAGACTGATATGAATTCATCATTTTCAGACTAATGCTATATGAAGGAATGAAGATTAAATTCTGATGAACAACACAACAGTGATGCAAAAACAAGACACAAACAATCCAGTTTCTTGTGTTCTTTCAGCTATATTACAGTTTAGGTTCTACTACTGGCTCTAACATGAAATCAGCCAAATCCCAGGAACATGGTTAACCAAACGAGGAAAAAATACAAAGTGAAGTCATCACATATACACATACAGTCCGTCATATGTCGTTCAATCTAGCTATACAATAAAGAAAATTATTTGTTTATGGACATCAAGCTAGGCTATATGCTAGCACCATATGTTAGCTAGCTAGCTAGGTGCTTAAGTTATGTTACTCACCCTCGTAGTTGTGGACATAACTTCATATGTCCCACTTCAAAGCTTTCTCCCGTTTCCTGATGGGTGCAGGTGAAAGTGCGTCGACCATTCTGTGCATATTGTTGACATATACTTATAATAAAGCAATGAATGGCGCGGGGATATATAAACTTGGTTACAGTTATCGGTTACAGTGCAGCCGCCCTCAACAGACGTTCTAAAGTGAACGCACCCTCAATGTGGCAGGGATCATTTCATTGGTCAACACTACAGCTGGCATTCTATTGGTTGTTGACTTTTGTCAGGGTTATAACACAAAAAAATCCAAGCGCGCAGGAGAGATCTGAGAGCAGAAAATTTGCAAGCAAGCAGAATCCGCCTGAGTGCGAGGAGAAGGTTCAAAGCTGAGAGCAGGAAATCTGTCCAAACAACAACATATCTGAGTCTAAGCAGAAAGTTTGAGCACAAGCAGAGCAAATCTAAGCACGAGCAGTGACTATTTGAGTGTGAGAGCAAGAAATCTAAACGTAATATCAGTGAGAAATGCTCTCAAATTGAAATAATGCACTCTTGATTAATGGCAGTAATATAACTCCATAGTTTATTGCACTAAGAGCTGCAACAAGTGAAAATCAGTTTCTTGTGTGTAATAAAGCACAAGTACAACATCTGCGGATCATCCGGAGCAAGACGTTTTAATGTAATCATTAGTGAGCCTCATTTTATCACGTCATCAAGGCAAACAGAAGGCTTTTCTCAGAAAATGACAGCAGAAAGTGGTTAACTCACACTTATCTTTGTAGCATCCTTTGGCATCTTCTCCTCAGGAGCCACCTAGAAAAAAACAAAATATTTTTAATAATTCATTATAACAGTTAGATTTGGGGATATAAACATAAAATGGGAATATATGAGTGTTCTGTTAACTAATAGATAAATCCTCATTAATCCATGCAGGTAATATATGTCACGAGATAACATTGTGCTTGATTAACTGACCTGTTTAGTAGTTTAGTATTTAGTATCATGTATTTCTCAGGATTGATGTTTATCTTTTCAATTAAAGCTAGGAATGATGTCCAAAACTATATTTAAAAAAGTTATTAACGTGTGTAAATATCCTTTAAGCTAAAGCCTGAAATAGAAGCTGCTGGTGTATAGAGAGTTTATTTACAGCTGTTGCATAATCATTAATTATTATTTCCCATCAGAAGGTAGTCAGAGATCCTGTTATAAACCTACTTCATTGGTTGTCCAGGGCTGTCTGTCTGTCCAGTCCTGGTGGTTCCTGATGTACCACCACTGGATCTCCAGTGAATACGAGGGCGTTCCCGCCCCTCTGAAGGAGCAGGCCATCTCCACGTCCTGACCTCTCTGAGCACTCATATCATGAGGCACCTCTGTGAACATGGCTGGACAGACACAGAAGAAGATACAGTTGAAAAATGGTGTATGGCATTCAGTGCCGGTAGAAGAGAGAGTATAAAGATGATGCCCCATAGCAGTTTTACCAGAACAAGTCATTGAAAGCGGATATTTTTGGGTTTAGTAGACACACACACACACACACACACTATTAATAATAAATGTATTTGTGTTATTATAAATACACAAACACACAATATACTGTATAAATAATTAAAATCAATCAAATGTTCATATTACTGCCTGTAATTGTAATTTTTCTGTCTGAAAAGTGTAGGGTCATGGTATAGGAGAGCAGCAGCTGGTCCTTCCGGCTGTATCAAGCCTTGCCCCGGCTTTGATGTGTAATTAGCACGGTGCAGCACGGTGGCCCAACGGTTAGCACTGTGACCTCACAGCAAGAAGGTACAGGGTTTGAACCATAGACTGTATATTAATGGACATCGCATGTGTGACGTCACCCATTGGTTTGTGGAGATCTGCTATCCGTCAACGAGTTTGCAGCCATCCTGGTTGCGGATGTGACCATTTTAGATGAGCGGGAGGAGTGAGGGAGGAGCCCTTACACTCTACGTTACGTTACACACTTTCACTGGCAATCACATCATAGCCACGCCCTAAAACACCCCCCACTTTATCGCCGATTTTAAAATCAATGAGCCCATATTTACATCATTCTGTGTTGCAGAAGACTTAAAACTAGAGATTGAGACCATAAACTCATTATGAAAATGTTTTCTGAGGTAATAAATCAAGTGAGAAGTGGGTCACTGTAGACTCCTACAGAAACCGACCTCCTTTTGCAACCGCACACGTTGCTGCCTGCTGGAATTCAGATAGAATGCAGGTTTAAGGCACTTCCGCATTTGCAGCACTTTGCCGAACCGGATGCGTTGTCCATTAATATACAGTCTATGGTTTGAACCCAGGTAGTCCCGGGCCTTTCTGTTTGGAGTTTGCATATTCTCTGTGTTTTCTCCGTGTGCTCCGGTTTCACCCACCACTTGATTGAAAGCTGCTTTGGTTGAAAGCGTCAGCTAAATGACATGTAATACAATTATCAAACCTGTTAGATCTTGCTACTGAGATTAACTGAAAGAGCCCTGGGGTCTTGTCATTTGGAGGCTCACAGAGCCAAATGTATAAGTAATATTGCTTAAATGAGAAAGTAGACAAGTATATCTACATGTTGATGTATAAATGGTCTATGAGAAATAAGAATTGTGGTCGTGAAAGCAAGTTAAAGAGAAAGTTTTAAGACAATGTTCTCTCGCCTCTGCACTGTAGCTGTGACATCACCCACACAAAGCAGCCCTTAGCTACACAGAAGCACTAAAGTTAAACAGTGATAACAAAAAACTGTAAAAGATATCAAAAAGCTGAATCACTAACAGCTGAAGGTTTTGTGAATAGTTTTAAGTTTGAATGACCTCTCTAGGTCAAAGTATGTGGGAGAAGTAGCATTTCCAAGTGGAAGAAGCCTGAAGATGATTTTAAGATTGCTCTTTTGACTTTCAATGTAAAAAGAAAAGTTGGTAGAAAAGAGTTGAATACAAGCACAAATGTCATTAAAGAGCTGAACATTTTGTTATTTGACTGGTTTTTGTAACTAAAAGAATGCAAAAGTAGTATGCAACCAAAAATCTTACGGAAGAATCGGATTACAATACTGTGAATGCTGCTGAATCAGCAATCACACAATAAGAATATGATTAGGTATGACAAATAATAGTCAATGTGCGAAGGATTCTGCTATTGAAGCATATCGGCACACTAAATGAAGTTGTAAAAAAGTCATAGGAAAAAAAATCATAGTATAGTATGTTGAAAATAGCCATAGTATAGTTTGTGGAAAAAAAGTGATAAGATAGGCATAGTATAGTTTGTGGAAAAAAGTGATAAAAAAGTCATAGTATAGTATGTCGAAAAAAGTCATGAAAAATTCATAGTACAGTATATCGAAAAAAAGTCATAGTATAGCATGTCGAAAAAAGTGATAAAAAAGTCATAGTATAGTATGTCGAAAAAAAGTCATAAGAAGTAATAGCATAACAAGTTGAAAATAGTCCTAGTATAGTTTGTTGAAAAAAGTGATAAAATAGACATGGTATGGTAGGTATGGTAGTTCTCTCACACTACACCGCTCCTCCGCTCTCAGCAGCCGGGCAGCCACTGGTAACCAGTGGCTGCCCGCATCCGCTTCAAGACACTAGTACTTACATACAGGGCCACGAACGGATCAGCCCCAGCTTACATCCAGGACATGGTCAAACCATATACCCCAACCCGCTCCCTTCGCTCTGCATCAGCCAAACTGCTTACTGCCCCCTCACAGCGAGGGAGAACTAATCACTCAACCAGATCCAGACTGTTCACTGTCCTGGCTCCTAAATGGTGGAACGAGCTCTCCATCGACATCAGGATGGCTGAAAGCCTACCCATCTTCCGCCGAAGGCTAAAAACACATCTCTTCTGACTACACCTCGGATAAAATATATATATAAAAAAAAAAACTCTTGAACCTGCACTTTTATACGTTTCTTTGTAGCTTTGCTTTTTTAAAGCTAATGTACTTGCACTTACTACTTGTTGTCTAGAGTTTGGACCTTCTCAGTTGAATGCACTTAATTGTAAGTCGCTTTGGATAAAAGCGTCAGCTAAATGACATGTAATGTAAATAATGTAATGGTAGGTCGAAAAAAGTCATGAAAAAGTCATAGTATTGCATGTCAAAAAAAAGTCATAATATAGTATGTCGTTAAAAGTGAGAAAAAAGTCATAGTATAGCATGTCGAAAAAGTCATAGTATAGTATGTCGGAAAAAGTGATAAAATAGGCATAGTATAATATGTCAAAACAAGTGATAAAAAGTCAGAGTGTAGTATATCGAAAAAAGTGATACAAATGTCATGCAGTATGTCAAAACTAATCATAATTTAGCATGTTGAAAAAGGTCATAAAAAAATTATAGTATAGTATCAAAGTAGTCATAGTATAGTATGTCACAAAAAGTCATGAAAAAGTCATAGTATAGTATGTTGAAAAAAGTGATAAAACAGGCATAGTATAGTATGTCGAAAAAACGTCATAAGAAGTAGTATTAAAGCAAGTTGAAAATAGTCTTAGTATAGTTTGTTGAAATAGGTGATAAAAAGTCTTACTATAGCATGTTGAAAAAAGTGATAAAAGTCATAGTATAGTATGTTGAAAAGAGGGATAAAAAAGTCATAGTATAGTATTTCTCAATAAGTCATAATATAGCATGTCAAAAAAGGTCATAAAAGACAACTCCTTCACCACTAACGGAGCGAGCTGGAAAATCTAACTTTTCCTGAACCCCATGGGGAGGAGGGCCACAACATCATGGCCACCAACAAAACTCAGCAAAGATTGTTCTTGCTCAGGCTTTAACTTTATATATAATATTCGGCAGCGTCGCCACAACGGACCGAATGGCTTCACTCGCATCTTTCTCCGCCGCCTTTACAGAACTACAACTCAAACTAGTGCACAACCTCAACGTCATCGTTCTCAGCCACTCCCTCTGTTCGCTGATTGGACAGGTAAAGATTGGCCGGAGAAAACCTGCAAATATACCGCAAACCCAGACGACGTACTGAAGGAAAATGAAAATTGAGCGGAAGTACGTAGGAGGGCAGAGTCAGGCTATGTAAAAACAGTCATAGTATAGTATGTCGTAAAAAGTCATGAAAAAGTCATAGTATAGTATGTTGAAAAAAGTGATAAAAGTCATAGTATAGTGTGTCGTAAAAAGTCATAGTGTAGTATGTTGTAAAAAGTCATAGTATAGTATGTCGAAAAAAGTGATAAACAGTAGTAGTATAGTATGTCTAAAAAAAGTCATAAGAAGTCATAGTATAGCAAGTTGAATATAGTCCTAGTAGTTTGTTTAAATAAGTGATACAAGTCATAGTATAGCATGTTGAAAAAAGTGATAAAAAAGTCATAGTATAGTATGTTGAAAAAAGTGATAAAAAAAATCTTAGTATAGTATGTTGAAAATAACCATAGTACTATGTCAAAAATATGATACAATAGGCATAGTATAGTATGTCGAAAAAAGTGATAAAAAAGTCATAGTATAGTGTGTCAAAACTAGTCATAATGTAGCATGTCGAAAAAGGTCATAAAACAGTCATAGTATAGTATGTCAAAATAGTCATAGTATAGTATGTTGAAAAACGTGATAAAAAAGTCATAGTATAGTATGTCAAAAAAGTCATAAAATAGGCAAAGTATAGTATGTCGAAAAAAGTCATGGTATAGTATGTCGTAAAAAGTCATAGTATAGCAAGTTGAAAATAGTCCTAGCATAGTTTGTTGAAATAAGTGATAAAAAGTCTAAGAATAGCATGTCAAAGTCTAAGTGATAAAAAGTCATAGTATGTTTAAAAGAGTGATTAAAATGTCATAGTATGGCATTTCAAAATAGTCATAGTTTAGCATGTTGAAATAAGTCATAGTATAGTGTGTTGAAAAAGTGATAAAAAAAAAAGTCGGTAACACTTTACTTGAAGGTATCTACATAAGAGTGGCATGACACTGTCATGAACACATGACACTGTCATGACACATGAACCCTAACCCTAACTTGTCATGACAAAAACCAAATAACACTTAATGACAGAAGTGTTATGTCATAAATGTTTATGTCTTGTTTATAATGTTTATGACACCTGTCATGCCACTCTTATTTAGACACCTTCAAGTAAAGTGTAACCAAATTTTTATAGTTCAGAATTTTAGATGGCTGTTGTAGCGCCACCATCAGGACAATTAGCACACAAATCGATTAAGTTTGGCACAAGACTGGACCTGTGTGCAAAGTTTGTTGAGTCTTCATGCATTGGAATATGGATTTCTTAGGAAGATGAAGAAGAACAATAATACCGGCAAAAACAATAGGGTCCACGCAGCTTTGCTGCTCGGCTCCTTATGAGAGAGATCAAAGAATAACTATAATTTAGCAGTACAAAGAAGTACAAAATGAATTGTTGATATGTGACACATTCATTTATTGTTTAGGTTTATGTTTCCCTTTTGTAACATTTTGTATAACTTGTAAAGAACATTGTTAACGGGAACGCTGCTTTCAGAGAAAAAGACAGTATTCAGAGAAAAAGACAGTTATCGGAGATTGAGGAAAAACCTAAAACGTCAACGCTTTTTCAAATGAATCTTAAAATATAGGAGAATAAAAAATCTGACAACCATTAAGAGTCATTAAAACATTTCACCCTGTCTCAGTTTTTGTTAAAGCCTCTCTGCAGAATTATAAACACATTAAAGGTTCTGTGTCTTTTTAATAAAGTAACTAAAAAGATTTAAAAAAAAAAAATATCTCAATCTATTAATAATAAGGAGACAGTATAGTATAAAATGCTGCGCTGAGGTCAGGATTACAAACACTGAGCAGTTGTCTGCATCCGCATTCATAAAGATCCCTTTTCAGTGCTAAATTTAGATAAAAGTCTCAGCTAAATGACATGTAATTTATACATAGTCTAAAGCAAAATGATCAATACATTTTAACAAGGCTGGGGCTGCAAAAATCATGTCAAATACATAAAATACTGTATATGTTTTTTCCTGATGAGAAGTTGCATTATTTCAAGTTGCCATTAATTATAGTCTGACTAGAAAAGTGTCTTATTCACTGACATTTTCCCACCAAAAAAATAGCCACAAGTAATGATCCAGCTTCAGGGAAACAGATTTTTTACAGGATACAAGGTTTGGCACAAGACCTCTGCAATAAAGACACTTAATTTCATAGCAACAAAAGACCAATAGCAAAGCCTACAAGCAAAGCCTATAAGAGAAGCAGCATTTAAAAAAGAATCCATATTTTATTTGTATTATTTGCACATATACATCTATATATAAAAAAAAAAGAAAGAGAAAATTTAAGAAAACGTTTTGAACACTGTGCAGAAGAGGTTGGAAGCAAAAAGCGGCCTCAAAAACAGATAAATATAAATCTATGCTTTTAAAGTACTTCACAGGTTGTTTTTTTGAATAATGATAATGTAGATGTTGATTGTAGTGATGGAAGTCCTCTGTATTACAATGAATATTGATTAAGGGAAGCCAGACAATACAGAAGATGAAAATCTGTGGAGTGTCTTATGGAACATCAATAAATGTCTGGGGAACACTTAAAACAATTTGGGAAAACACTAGTCAAGTAATGAGTTTAATTAGGTGTAGATATTTATACATGAATACACAAGTCTGGTATATGCTCACATTAAACATTGATAGTGTGTATTTTCTGAAGAGAGGAGCAGATGAGTCAAAAATGTCTTTTGGATTAGGAAAATCTTATTGAGATTAGTGGGACATATGGCGTCCCAAGCAGTATTACAATACATAATATGAGGTTATAAATTAAGCTGTAATTAAAAGTTAAAATACAGGTATGATGTGCCAATCCAGCACATCCTAACTTCAACTACTTCTTCTGTATGTGGAATGCCACTAAAAGGGACATAGCATTGCTTTAACAGTAACAGTACAACATCACAATAAGTGATGCTGGCTTGGTTTTAAATGTCATAAAAAAACATTTTAAACAATAATGTAGTGGTCATGAGAAAATGTTCTGACATCAGCTGTTGTATAACAAGACAACTAAGATTTTAAGTCTCCTTTACCCCTCCTCTATTGTTTTCCAGTGTAAACGCTCCACTGAAACTCAGAATATATGTCTTTTTAGGTTAGTAGCTAGTGATCCACCACACAAGAAATTACCAGCTCCATATATCACCTCATGAAAATAATAGAACTGCATTTTCAATATTGTGACTGTCACAATATTTGGTTACACTTTACTTCAAGGTATCTACATAAGAGTGACATGACACTGTCATGAACGTGTCATAAACATTATAAACAAGTCATAAATGTTTATGACAGAACGCTTGTTTTAGTAAGTGTCATTTGGTTTTTGTCATGACAAGTTATGGTTATGGTTAGGGTTAGAGTTAGGGTTAGGGTTCTTGTGTTTATGACGTGTCATGTCACTCTTATGTAGATACCTTCAAGTAAAGTGTTACCCAATATTTTCCAATCATGTGAGCATTCACCTTATACTCATAGAACTGTTGTGTTTTCCCTTTGGGGAAATCCTCTATCAAAAATGAAGGTTTTATTCCCATCTGAGATCAGCACCCAAGTGATGGAAGGAAAACCAACTATTTAAGGTTACTGAAGTGTATCTGCCATTCTGTGCTGTTTCCTGACAGAAGAGTGACACTTCAGAGGGTTGTGTGTGTTTTTAATTATGCAGCTCTTCCTTCTGCAAACTTTAACATTTCTTAACTTTTGCTCCTGCTCATAGATTTGCATGGCTTATTCAGTCAATGAGAATAAGTCAAACCTGCACCGACTAAGTGCCGCTCGTAGATTAACCTCGGCTGTACAACCACTGAGGCTGCACTATGGATCTGTCTTGTATTACGAGAGCAGTACAAGCCTCAAGTCATACATCCTTCTTGTATATTGATCAAATCTGCTTGTATTTTTCATTTGTGAAACCTGAAACGCACCAGGTATCGATTTGACATTACACAACCGGAGCCAGTAACAATGCCCACAGCCCCTCTTTGGCTGATAATATTCAAAGCTGGCACATAAAAACTGCTGTGTAAGAGATAGAGCCTCTGAAGTTGCTCTCAGCAATGAAAATCTGTCTTTTCCCACTTAGCCCACAACGCAAAATCCATGTACATTTCCGAACTGACGCTTCACACATTTGGAGACCTCAGGAAAATGTGATAGTCATCACTAGTACATTATAATGTAAGGGAGATAACACTCACTGAGCAATTTACAAAATCCGCACAGAAAATGCTAATCTGATCATAATAATAATGCTAATCTCTATATTCCACTGATTGCGGTGTGACAATGACTCACACGTGTGGCTATCTAATGCTGTATCTCTTAGTAATAGTCATCTCTAAGCTCCACACTGTCATTGTTGAGGACATAAAAGGCTGCGATGAGTTGGGTCTGCACACCCTGAAGCGTTATCATTATCTCCAAGATAAACAGTGGAAGGCTCTCGGGCGTTTGCTGCAAATCAGTGCAAATCAGAAGCTACAGTACAGCCGCGTCAACCCATTTACCACGGAACGAAAGGGAGATGGACGGAGAAATTAATATGAGAGAAAGTGTTCACGAGATTGAGAAAAAGAGACTCTGTGTGTGTTTGTGCTATGAGCGAGAAAATAAATCATCAGCAGAGATTGAATTAATGAGCGGGTATTTATGAGAGCTTCTGTGTGTTTGTGAGAGACTAATATATCGCCAGGATAAAGGGAGGAATTAATATGAGGCTGTGCGTGTTACAGAGAGAGAGAGTGGCAGAAGAAGAGGAGTAAGGCGGAGGACAATGTGTAAGGTAGCAGATAGCTGTGGGCGGGGGCTGCGGGGACGCCTGTTATTGTTTAGTTCTTTGACAAATGGAATGTGGTAATTACAGCCGTGATAAAACGGAGCAGGAGGTGTTTCTTTGTGGCTTTGTATTACTCCAGCTTACCTAAACCTCCACCTTACTCCATCAAATAGCTTGTTAGTTACTCCAAAAGTGGTATACTGTACACAAGGCACACACGTTTGGTATAATGAGTGAGTGGGCAATATTTGTGGCAACAGACTGACAAATCAATACACTATAGACTGAACATTGTGGCTTGTCAGACACTTGTGTGAGTAATAACTTTAAAGCTCCACTAATCAATATTTTTTATAATAACACTCAATCAAATTATTATGTGCAATAAGAAAGGAGTCGGTCGTAGTGATGAACCCACAGAGAATTATAACCTGACTTTTTCAGAGTTGTGAGTAGGGCTGGGCAATATATTGATTTTATATTGATATCATGATATGAGACTAGATATCGTCTTGGATATCGTAATATAAATAGAATAGAACAGAAAATTCCACTGCACCGCTGCAATATAATAAATAAAATTAATTAATAAAAGCGTATTAAATGCTGACACAAATTAAAAATGTATGACACAAAACTAGTGCACAATATAGCAAAACTACCAAAAATCTAAATAAAGAAAGGTTATTTGTTATTTGTCGGCCTATTATGATCATTGACATAATGTACCCTTCTTTCTATGAGACAAGTTGATAATGAACATATGCTTAGTTACATTTGTATTTGTTGCAAAATATAGATTCTGCCCGCTGCAAGATCGGGCAGCCAGCAGCATCAGCCTCTGAATGTCCATGCTGTTCAGTGTGTGAGATGGCTAGTGGTGTATCGGGCCGCACACAGTACTCTCAAAGCTTTTTACCGTCTTGAAATGGCTTCATAATAACAGCTAAGGAAGTGGCGTGACTCACTCGCTATTGTAATTGTTTGTATGGGCATCCTCTATTACACTCGGAGAAAGAGAAGGGTAGGTGTTGTTCAATTACACTTCTGCTAAATAGAATTGCAACACTAATTTAGCTAATACTCCCTAATGAATAGCCTCTATATATTTAAATGTGAATACATTGGTGGTTACAGCTTCACTCAAACTAAAGAAGGTAAAATCTGCTGTGTTTGCATCTTTTCTAAGTGTGTTAAAAGGCTAAAAGGAAAATTGAACAGTGGCATCAGCCTCTGAATCTGAATGCTGTTCATTATGTGTAGCTGTAGGCTACATTTGAAGAGGATTGAATACTAATGGAGCCAGCAGATTGATCTTTTAATATCTTGATAGAACTTATAGCCCATTGAAATGCATGAGAAACTACAGAAAACCTAGGGTATGATAGAAAGAAAAGAAAAACATAAGGGAATTCACCCTCCAAAGCTCTACTCCACTGGGAGGTCAGGTTCAGCAAGAACAGTAGCCATGGACCTGGTATGAGTTTCATCTTTTTCAAGGACTCTTCGGTACAGAGGATGCAATCAAATCTGCAGCCACATATGTTCAAGAAGCTTTCCATAATCACTCTGGCTACTTAAAACCATGTCATTTATTCCTTTAGATTTAAAATAAAGTTTTGAAATCCTTGTTGGAAGAAAGGTATACCCCTTGTATCATAAGTGTATGGTATTACCTAAGATTAGCAGATTGGCTTTGTGTGCACTGGAGTTTTCAGCAGTACGGGCTTTGCGTTTGCCATATGTTATCATTTCAGAGACCTTTCCCTTTGATGCAAAACAGAACACGTTTGCAGCTGATGCACCAGCAATTTAGACAGTGTCTACAGTCAATAACTAATTACCAGTATATTTCTTTCATTATCTAGTACCTCAGTGACAAAGAGAGCCAGGCCTTTATTTGGAACATTATTATATTAGAGACAGGCATTTATTTTTTATTTCCTCTGTTTCCCAGTTAAGAGAAAGTGCGGTGGAAATCGACATTATACTGGATTTACCATGTTGATGTTGTAGCAGTCTACAGGTTACTTCACAGGCCTTTAGCAACCAGCCATTGTGTGTTACCCCTGGCTATTATTTGAGTTCTGACTTTTATAAGAGACCTTCCATCCATCCATTATCTTTAACCGTTTATCCTATTCTGGGTTACAGAGGGCAGGAGTCGATCCCAGCTAATTTTGGGCAAGAGGCGGGGTACACCCTGGACAGGTCACCAGACTATCACAGGGCTGATACATAGAGACAGAACCACATAAACATAGACAACCACTCAGGCTCACATTCAAACCTAGGGTAATTTAGAGTTAACAATAACCTAACAGCTGCCCGTCTTTGGACTGTAGGAGGAAGCCGAACAACCCAGAGAAAACCCAGTCTAACACGGGGACAACATGCACAGAAGTGCCCTTTCCGGCCAGCGCTTTCGAACCCGGAACCCTCTTTCTGTGAGGCATATATGAGAATTAACAGTAACTAAAACTGAATTAACCTGCTGAAGAAATCAAGCTGAAAGAACAGCCTGACAGTTGCCTGTTAACACATCCAGCAGACTTGAAGCAACGTTATCATTTCATTACGGTCATATTTTTCGTATATTCACTTTTCTGGTTTGCTCTTCATTAGTCTTGCTTTGCCAGACCTATCTCCACAGCGCTGTGTTAGCATTTGTTTGTATATCGTTAAACCAATCACAATTGTCCCGGGCGGCTCTATGCCCCGATAACGGAGAAGGCAGATGTCAGGCTTTATCCAGGCAATGTTCATCTGTTGAACCCCTGAGTAAACTTTCTCGCTTATTCCATCTTGTGAAGGGCTCATTGGATGGGTGGAATATGGTCTCAAAAATGTATAAAGTGCAATCAATTAAGACTTCCATTTTATATTTTTTTTGAAACTATATTCCACCCATGCAATGAGCCCCTCACAAGGTGGAATAAGCACAGTACACCCGAAGTATCCAAAGAGCACCTGTATGTGATCACCACAAAGACCCAGCAGCACTTCTACTCCATTGTCTTCATGTGCAGCATCGCTAAATTATCTGGCTCATTACATGTTTAACTTGTTCACCAGCTAGCCGCTAACTTTGTCTACCATTTGTTTCTAGGCAGGTAGTGAACAAAGCAGCTTTTTCACTGAAAACTGCTGCTGAGGGGGGACCGAACCATACAAATTTGAAACAATAAAAGTAGAGATGGCCCGATACCATTTTTTGCTTCCCGATAACGATTCCGATACCTGAACTTGCGGATCAGCCGATACCGAGTACCGTTCCGATACCAGTGTGTCATATATTTTAATATGTTTTAACAGCTGTATACTACTATCCCTGTATGGATGTGATATGATTTCTACCTTTGTTGTCAGTCTGGCTCAGGTTAAACTCTTTGTGAAACATGAACAAACACGAACAATGAATGCCCAAGAACTTTCTTTTATTATCCAGTTTGACCGTCAGTTATAACGGAAAAAGAACAAATAAACTACTTTAACGTAGATTTTCTTTAGGGCTTTATTACGTGGTATCGGATCGGTGCATAAACTCCAGTACTTCCCGATACCGATACCAGCGTTTTAGGCAGTATTGGAACATCTCTAAATAAAAGCAAAACAGTAAGCGAAAAAAGGCTAAGAAGCTCTATATGAGCTGAATGCGTTAATATATTTTTCTGCATGGGTATGTTTTTGTGCATCCACATAACACAAGGACATGTACATGCATGCGTGTGTGTGTGTCTGTGTGTGTGTGTGTGTGTGTGTTTGTGTTTGTGTTTGTGTGTGTGTTTGTGTGTGTGTGGGTGTGTGTGTGTGTGTGTGTGTGGACCTTCACCACCCTTGGCTCTGCCAGCTCCCCCACTTGAGCTCAGTTTCCTGCTGTTTTAGCCCAAATCCCAGCTGCTGGCCTGCCTCCCCACAGCGCAGGTCAAACATTGTTTTTCCTCTTAATCAAATGAAAAGGTTAAAAGGAGAACATGGCTTCCTGAGCCAGAGGGTTCAGCCAAAACACCAAGGACGAGTCGTTTTTTTCCCCCTTTAATTCAACACAACAAAAGGTGCCACCTCTGCGCAAGAAATGATTACCACATCGACACTCAACGATTACTTCCTCACAAAACACAACGGGTGCAGAGTTCAAAACAACAATGATGCCTTTGTAGAACAAAGCTGTTTGAGGTGAATGTGCTTTAAGTATCTCTTGTTTCGCCACACATATCTGAGAGACACATCAGGCGGATGAAGAGGCTCACTTGATCACTCAAGAGATTGCAAACAATATCTGAATAGCAATGTACTGAATAACACAATATAGCAGTAGGTAACATTAAAGGATTGGCTAATCAATGTATA
Organism: Perca flavescens; assembly: GCF_004354835.1. NCBI lineage: Eukaryota > Metazoa > Chordata > Actinopteri > Perciformes > Percidae > Perca > Perca flavescens. The sequence continues at coordinate 28,650,142 of NC_041337.1, forward strand.
GTAATCACAGAACAGTACGCAAAGAAGCAGCATTTCTCTGTGCAGTACAGTATCAGCTCTCAAACCCCAGTCTTTACTCTCCATCACAATCAGGAATGATACAGGCACATATACATCTGGCTTCTCATGCAGCAGGGGGCTTTATTTTGCTCTGTAGGGCCACATTAGTTCTCTGGCTCAGAGCTCCCAGTATGAACAATAAGAAATGCAGGACTAGAGCTGGGGCTATTTATGGCCTCTGTGCTATGCATAAAAAACATGCAGCATGTGAGGTGCTATAAAAATTCTTATTTTTTCATTGGCAACAGTGAGACGCAACGTCTGAAACAGACCACCTTCTGTCACCACTTTGTATTTGTTGTATTTTTATCTTCACCATATTTTCTGCTGCAACAACTCAAATCCCTGTGGGTTTTATTAAAATGGCATCTCATCTAATTGTTGGCAAATCACAGACTATTGTATATACAGTCTGGACATATTGAAAGGAAAAATAGATACAGTACTTATAAACCTTTGCTAATGCCCATGTACATTGCTGTTACACGTACAGTATACACAAATGCGAGCACACATTAATGGGCCTATATATGCAATGTAGACATACTTTGCTTTCAGTCATAGACAAATAAAAAGGCTGCTTGGACTGGATGATATATGTAGGTTGTAAAATAAATCGTATAAATCTTAATATCAGAAAAGATAAGCGAAAAAAGTGTGGAACAAAGTCAGAGCAAGAGCAAGTAAAAGAGGATGGACACTGAGTCAGTGGAGGAGCTGACATTTAGAGAGCTAACATGTTGATGACAGACGGTAGACTACAATATGTCTACAGTCTGGAAATGGATAGACACTTTTGGGACATTAACTAATCTCCTTGCTTCCTTTAACTGCAGCCACAGTATGCTACGGTGTGAGATACATACATACAGAGGGGCAAATTCACAAAGAATGGATTACAGCCGCTGATAGCACCATGAATTGCGCATCACTTGCAACCGCTATCTCCCCCGTCTTAAGTGCAATTTGCCCTTTTTTGCGTCTGATTGCAATTATCCATGTGGTAAAGTATAATGTTGCTTTTCCCGCCAAGGACAGAATAGGCAGAGCAGAGAGAAGAAGAAAAATGACGTTTTCAGACCGCGAGCTACAGGTCCTGACTGCTGAGGTGCAGTGGCATTCATCAAAACATTTTTTCAGATAGATTCATATTCCAATCTCTCTGTGCTTTTGGTGTTTTCAAACGCACACCTTCAGACTGTAAAAGACGATGGCATCATTGGAAGCAGAGGAGGGAATTCCGTAAATGGCTTCAGTTATCACCAACTCTTTGGAGAGGCTAATAATTTCACTGTAACTCCTATAACTTAGCGCTGACCTTTGTGAATTGGACTGTTTTTGCAATAAGGCTCTTTTGCATAGAATGGGGCCAATTTTGCACCAAGACAAAATTTGTTGGCAGCATGGTTTCTCTTAGTCTTATTTGTGCAGATTTAGTGGCCGCAAAAGCTGTGCATTCCTTTTGTGAATTTTTGTGTGTATCAAGAACAAAGACATAGACAATATGAAACTAAATTTTTAATATGTATTTGAATATGTTAAATGTATTAAATGAGAATGTGTGACATGAAAGTGGTCACTCATAGTATCAAAACCACAGAGAATTATCAGCCTATTCTGCAGTTTACCTCAGCTCTATAGAGCTTTTTAGTCTATTTTAGATCTTTGTTTTGGTTTTATGGCCCAAATCTTCGTTGGGTGCCTCCAGATGCTAGCCGGACAAGCCAGACCCACATCAAGGTGTTGGGTCTGGGAACTCACCATTGACAGGGCTCAATCCGATAAAACGGTTGTCTTTCAAATTCCCTCTGCACGCAATGGGATAGCGCTACAACCAGGCAGAGCAACAAAGAAGGAAGAGAAGCTAGTTGATAGATTAAACTTTTGCTGTATCCGGTCGGCAAAACTCCGAACACATCTTCCTTTTTTAAGAATGATTTCTGTGCCGTTCTTTGTTCTTTTCTCAAAGAAAAGCTTAAGTCCAAGTCTTCCAGAAGACCGCTGTTCCCAGCAGCAGCAGCAGCAGCCATAAGCCCGCCCACCGACTCTATACGCGATGTGATTGGCCTGAACCAGTCAACGGAGAGTGCCTAGTCCCCCGTGGCTAGGGTGCGGCTAGATTTCTAGGCTATCCAGATGCAGCAGGCAGCTTTTTTAGCAAAAGAAGGTCTAATAAACCCACTGTACACTGTGTGTCTGCTGTTTGGTTCTGGGCAAATAAAGCCAGAAACACAACTCCAAACTAATACTAATGTTGTTCTGTGTCTACTGGATGTTTAAAAAGGCAGTTGTTTGCTAATCTGTTCACCCCAAGTATTTTACAGGACTATTAAAAAATATTTGTTTTATGAAAAAAAAAATATCACACGTGTGTTATAACAACAGAGTGAAAAAAAAAATGTAATTTCCCCACCTGGGAACAATACAAAGTATACATTATTAAAATTAAAATAGCCATAGGACGAACTTTAATCTGAATGAACTCTATTAAGAAGGAACTCTCAGCAGGTTAAGACACACAGTAGTAATTTCTGACACATCTGACCCCTTGTCTCTGCAAAACCACATCCATCTTCCTACTGTACTGTACTGTCTCTCTGCTTCTCTCTATACTCATTTCCATCCAGACTCGCCAGGCAGCTCCTCAGAAATAATTAGCGCCTAACGAGTCTCTCACACGGTCTTATAACAAGCTTCACGCTCTAATAATGAGCCTCTACACAGTTCTGTGGTAAACAGCTGCCATCAGTTACACAGAGAACCTGCCGGAAGCCTTCAGCCCGAGCAAACCCAAAGACAAACCAGCCTGAGCAAGCAGAATCCGTGGGATTGTTTTGTCTCTTTGGAACACGTTTGGCTTTGTTTTTTTGAAGATTCGCTAATGAGAAACCACAGATGAATTCAAATTAGAAAGGCGCAGTTGGAATTGGCTGTGCCTATTGCCTATTCATAGGTCTACAATTCTTCACAACTTTAATCAGCAGTCCAAACAACAGAATGAAATAATGTGTTTCCACTGCGTAATGAATGTAAAATAGTTTTGGGGGTAGGGGAATTGAGAGATGACGTTTCAAAACATTATGAAAAACAGACCTTTCTGAAAAGAAGCCAATTTTTTTCCTCTAAAGCCAACTGTCTAGCCTGTCTAACCCTTGGACATGGAACGGCACTTAATCCTAGCCATTCTGTTATTTGTCATGGAGTTAACACGGTTTTTCAAGTGGTGAAGATAATCTGACCAGTTTGAGAGACACATTTGAGAAGATATAGGGCATTTTCTTTGTAAATATAGAAAATCTATTCTTATTTATGAAGGATTAACTGGTTTCTGTGTTGAAACATGATCGCAGTTAACAGTGATGTAACGTATACCTGCCATCTATCGTCGTAAATGTCTTTCTGTTCGTGCTTCACCTTGAAAAACACCCCAAAATGTGTCCTACTGTCAGCAAGAGACAACAGTATTTTGAGAAACCTTCTCTTAGATGTTACTGAAAAGGACATGCATGCATCATGGTGAGGTGTGTAATGATTTTTACAAGCCTCGATGAAAATGCCCCGCGGGGTGTGTATGGGCAGTACAGTAGGAGCTGAGCTAACCAGCCATAAAATAGTGATGGATGATACAAAGGTTTAAAAAGACCGTGTGTAAATGCCACCGTGTTTATGAGCCGTTCCTTGGTGTTCATGAGGGTTTGTAAAAGGCACACTGCTTGGATCCTGAGTCTCTAACTTAATAAAAGACACCAAGGTTATCAAGAATTGGATATTTTTGCCATACACTTGTTATGTTAAACTTTATGTGACCTGTACCTTTATTTACTCACTGTGAAGCCCATTCAGAACAAAATGCAACTTCAAATACGTGTGCCAAAAAAATTTCATAAGTGGGGATTTCTTGACCCCCTTATGCACTTCTTCTGGCTCAGTACAAAAGTGGACAACATATGGAGGGAAATGGAAATGGATATCTATTAACTGTCACCTGAGATTAACGGATTATGTTTTCCTCTCTCATTAATAAGAAGCTCATTTAAAAACACAAATGTGTGTGTACTTAATGTACCAAATTTCATAGCAATCCATCCAATAGTTGTCATTAGAAACCCAAACGGTCACCCTCAGAGTTGTTTTAAACCTCCCATGTCTCTGTTGCTATGTGCCCTGCAGTATTTCTCCTCACACATCTGATTCTCCCAAATGGCTCAGTTTCCCCGTTTCCACCATTACAGTGTACTAGCTCACAACAATAAAAACACCTCACCAAACACTCAGTCAATGAATTTGAAGGTGTTTAGCTCACCCCAAGAGACAGAGTGATCAATAAAGCCATCTCCAAGGCGAATCTATAGCAGCTCCCAATAGACACAGCTGTGCAAAGTGTAAAGATACAGCCTTGTGTGCAACTGTACAATAAACTAAATACCAGTAGCCAGGCAAGCTTTTTATTGATACATTTCTTTCCTTTTGATATTTTTGCAGTATTCTTATTTTCTACAGCAGTGCAGCCACGAGGAGGACTAGTTACAGAGAAGAAATCAGAAGAGGACATAATTAAGTCAAAAAGAAGAAGAGGCAGAAGAAAAGAAACAGGCCTGCAGAAATCACAACAGGGAGCATCTTTCTTCTTTCGCCTCCACCAGCCTGTTCTCCTGGACCAGGCATCAGCGGCAGAGAAGAGACATAGCAGGGAGACGGGACATATCAGCAATCAGTATCTAATCTCCCTACCCTCTCTAATGCACCCTGGAGTATCCTCTCCAGCACCGACACAGGCAGATAGATAGAAGTCAACAGCTGCACAAGCTAAAACCAAGCACCCGAGCTTTACAGCTAAAGGTAAGCTTTTCCCTGCTGGGCCTGACTCAGAACAGAAGGAGAGGAGGAAGGATGGTTTGAAGAGACCTTAAAAGGCTGAATCAGCTGGGCTTGCTTAACGTTTTATTTATCAATCACTTCTTTCCCTGGGGCTTTTAAGTCTACGTTACAAAAAAAAATGCCTACCTTCACGAGAACCTTATACAAATCTGAACACTTTACATCTTATTTCTTGCAGCTAATTGCGTGAGACAAGGCACATTTAAAAATCACATTTAAATCTCTAAAAAAGGAATGTGTCAGAATTTTCAAATAAGGCAAAAAAGTACCGCCACAAGTAAACACATAATGCTACTAGCTTCCGGGAGATTGTTGAAATATGTAAATTTGCACTGCAAATCCCATTGTTGGATTGTTTTTCCCATCTCTGCTGGATTCCCACAGTGACATGCTTTTGTAGCAAAGGGCAGGGGTTAGAGCCAGAAAATAAAAGAGGAAAATTCAAGTCACCTTGAAAATCACAAGTGCTAGCCACAGTGCACAGTGGTAGCACCCTTTATTGCCCTCCTCTGTCCTTCCTGAGGAGACTTGAACACCTACACTGTGACAGGAGTTGTATAATTAGACGCGTCAGAGAAGAAATACATACATTTTTTATTCATTTTAATAAACAATATTATATTACTGTAAGTTATTCGGGTGCGTTGTCACACGGGTGGCAGTGAAGGTCAGGAGCAGACGCTGGCTCTGGGGATGTGGAACATCACCTCTCTGTGGGGGAAGGAGCCGGAACTGGTGCGGGAGGTGGAGCGCTACCGGTTAGATCTGGTGGGGCTTACCTCTACGCATAGTCTCGGTTCTGGAACCATACTCCTGGATAGGGGTTGGACTCTTTTCTTCTCCGGAGTTGCCCAGGGTGTGAGGCGCCGGGCGGGTGTGGGGATACTCACAAGCCCCCGGCTGAGCGCCGCTACGTTGGAGTTTACCCCGGTGGACGAGAGGGTCGCCTCCCTACGCCTGCGGGTTGTGGGGGGGAAAACTCTGACTGTTGTTTGTGCGTATGCACCAAACAGGAGTTCGGAGTATTTGGCCTTCTTGGAGACCTTGACTGGAGTCCTGCATGGGGCTCCAGTGGGGGACTCCATTGTTCTGCTGGGGGACTTCAACGCGCACATGGGCAATGATGGAGACACATGGAGAGGCGTGATTGGGAGGAACGGCCTCCCTGATCTAAACCAGAGTGGTTGTTTGTTGTTGGACTTCTGTGCTAGTCATGGATTGTCTATAACAAACACCATGTTCGAACATAGGGATGCTCATAAGTGTACTTGGTACCAGAGCACCCTAGGCCAAAGGTCAATGATCGATTTTATAATCGTTTCATCTGATCTGAGGCCGTGTGTTTTGGACACTCGGGTGAAAAGAGGGGCGGAGCTGTCAACCGATCACCATCTGGTGGTGAGTTGGGTCAGGGGGTGGGGGAAGACTCTGGACAGACCTGGTAAGCCCAAACGTGTAGTGCGGGTAAATTGGGAACGTCTGGAGGAGGCCCCTGTCCGACAGACTTTCAACTCACACCTCCGGCGGAGCTTTTCATGCATCCCTGTGGAGGCTGAGGGCATTGAACCCGAGTGGACAATGTTCAAAGTTTCCCTTGCTGAAGCTGCGGTGAGGAGCTGTGGTCTTAGGGTCTTAGGTGCCTCAAGGGGCGGTAACCCACGAACACCGTGATGGACAACGGTGGTCAGGGAAGCCGTCCGACTGAAGAAGGAGTCTTTCCGGGATATGTTATCCCAGAGGACTCCGGAGGCGGTTGCAGGGTACCGAAGGGCCCGAAGGGCTGCAAGAGACAGTTTTTACGTAACCTACATTCTTTTAGTAATGAATAAATTCTTGGGTTTAAATAAAGCAGTTGTTTCAAAGATATTCCTATGTAAATTAAGACTCTAGAATCACTTTACTATCCCAGAATGTAAGAAACATGGATTGAGCTTTCACAACAGATTAACAAGTGCTTTTAAATTTTACACAACTAAAATAACAGTCTCAGAATGTGTTTTCCTAATTTGTTTGAAATGAGACACTTCTTAAAGCTATTGGGTAGTTTCTATCGCCCCCATGAGGAATTCTAAGTAATAATAACAACAATGTCGTCGCGTCCACATGATATAGCCTTCCATGATCGCGAACAACTCCATCCCTGTCTTGTGTTTTGGTATGTTTTAGTTTTGTCTGTCTCTAATTGTGCTGTTTGTATTGTAATATAGTTTTATTTATACATTTTGAATCTTGTGTGTGAAAAAGTACTATATAGATAAAGACTGACTTACTTACTTACCTACTTACTTACTTACTCACTCTGATGACAGGTCGTTGGCTGCATTAATAATTTGTTTTCGCATTCCCTAATACGACTACTGACACTGATACATTTGTTTTGATTTTGTTCGCTGATTTCCAACAAGATCTGCAGTGTGAAATTCTTCTTTTTACTCTTGGGTTTTTGTGAGTGAAACAAAGCGGAATATGTAGGCTTATATAGCAAAAATGTCAATATTAATGATCAAATCTCACAAGCATACACCTACTCATAAACATGCGGCATTCATCAGGGTGAAACAAGTGATTTAGGACAAATCTGCACAGTTAAGAGCATTTGCTGAATCTGACTTAAGCATCGTGTACAAGCAAACCTCAGAGAAAAAAGAAAGAGATTCATGGTAAGATTACATGAGAAACATTGACTGGACACTGCTTAAATAAAAAGCTTCACAAAGTTTTGATTCTGATAATAAAGGCTGAGAAAAGGTTGAGAGATGACTTTTAAGGTTTAGGTACACCTTGTTTCATTGAGGGTGCTATTCTTTTTTTTGTACAAGGAAAAAGCTACACGACAGTGAATGTTTACAACTGCAAACATAAACAGCATGAATCACCATATTCAGCGCTGGTTGAAAAGGGGTCATTTATGGATATTGCAAATGTGATGAATTGGACGTCATGTCAGTCGCGGATGGGCTGTACATCTTACTTTGACATGGAGAATGATTAATGCTCTGTTTGGTTTGACTAAGAACACAGCATTGGTAGTTATGGAGCTGTTTGAAGAGAGCCAAAAGAGTCTCCCATTATCTCCATGCTGTTAAACGCCAGAGCTGAGAAAGCTCTGTTTAATGCTGGAGGTGTAGAGGCAGCAAAAGGGAGAGGAGGCTTGTTGGGAGACAGCTGGACTCAAGCCTCCCTGTCTGGCAGGCAGGGAGTGGTGAAATTCTCCTCCACAATAATCACACCTCCTCCTCCTCCTCCTCCTCCTCCTCCTCTTCCTCCTCCCCCACCTCCCTGCAGGTTACTGTTGTGCGAGCGAGGCTCTCATGGGGCCAGCTGACAGCACGGACAAACAAGTGAACTGGCTTGTTGGATGCACGTACAAGAAACACACTCCAAACTATTTTCCAATACTCACTAAAGTGAAGTACATATTCCTGCACACACCTAACACACAATGGGCTTTTTGAGAGGGCGCATACAGTCATATCTGTGTGTGTGCGCGCACACACACACACACACACACACACACACACACACACACACACACACACACACACACACACACACACACACAAGCAGATGTCTAGGCAGTCACAGGAGGTTTACCAGCAGGGCTCCCTTACACTCCTTTCCTTCTCTGCCTCTATTAAGGCTGACGTTGACGAATGACAGAGATTACAGGACAGACTGCCGTTTAGCTTCATCACAGAATGAATGTAATCAAACACAGAGACACGGAGAGCATCGAGGGAACTTTACACTCTACAAAATGGAGGCAGGACAGCCAACAGGACAGACTGTGAAAGTCTGTGTACTTTGTGAAAAAAGACTGAAATACAAAAAGGGATTTCACATGTCACACCTCTGGCGGACGTGTTGGAGATCTTCTGCGATCACACGTGTTGATGATTGAGCCTGTGTGGATCCACTGGATCACCTGAAGGTCTTGGCTGGTATTTATCAAGCTTCCCAGGGCATGAAATCAGACTTAACCAGTCAGAAATTCTTAGAGTGACGTATTTTTGGTCCCACGTTTATGCTTATTAACACAAGCATTTTATCAACTTTCAACACACACATTTACTTCTAACTCTGCTGAATTCTGCAGGCCCTAACCTGTTAGGATTTGCCAGGAATTGGCAGTCAGGGACATATGTTTTGGGAACACTTGATGACATAAGCTTCTTCTAATAAGCTTATTGTGTCTTGACAAGAATGGCATAATTTGTGTGACCTGTGCGGAATGTAATTGCTCTATAAACAAGAAGAACACATGCTGTCTCCGCAGGAACCAAGGTCTTTGCAAGTTTGCGCTTTTTGTGATTATTTGGGTCTTTAACAGCTGACAATTTTGGAAATAAGTAATCAAACTATAATGTGCAGATTAATTTACCCCCCCCCAATCCAGTTTTAAAAACAAGCTGCAAACAAGCTTGTGCGTGTTGTGTCTTTTTCTAACAGCATCAGTGGTTCGGCTGCTGAAAGTGTAGTAAGTCTTACTCTAAGGGGGAAGTATTTTTAGTCAAACAGTAAACCTTGAGCACAATAGTAGGAGTGTTGAGATGTTCTCTTGTATGTACTATATAAATCTACAAAAAACTGTATATCATTTTTATTTTGAAAAAAAAGAACACATTGACAAAATTGATACATAGTAGGTGTACTTTTCACAATTACCCCCAGTGTATAAAAAGATACTCACCCCAATAAAATGAAGAGTAAATAAGCTTTCTTGTTTCAAATATGGTGGAATAATATAAAATAGGGCCGTGTTCTGAAGCTGTCAACTACAAGATAAAAGGATGGAGATACGGCAGCTCACGCTTATCTTAGTTTTGATAAAACAAACTCTGATAGTGCTGAGATTAATTTGCTTGCAATGCAGCTGCAGTATTTTAATGTCAACTTATAGTTTTACAAAAACAAAAATCCTTGAAACGAGCTGTTTTACACATGAAACAGCTTGTTTCATCCTGTTTGCTGATTTATTTTCTCAGCATAGAAATAGCCACTAAGCTATATTTAGATGTGGCTGATAAAATCACATAAACCCTTTGGTATAATGATGCTGGAGCTGTGAAGAGTCTGGCTAAGAAGAGTTAGTAGATCTTAAACATCAGTTAAGACTAATTTGGACTTAAACTGTCCTGTACCATGTGCTCATTATCCGCTGGCTTAAATCAGACCTTTGCTAAATGCCATCGCCAATTCTTTCTCTTTGCTCTCCTTCATCGAGTTACAGAATCCAATAAACAAGAAACGCCATACTGTATGTATTTTGAAGCAAGGCGGTTCACCCTCAGCAGCAATGCCAAACTCCAGACTTTGGAAGTGAAATGACTTACGATTGCCCTCATGATATTCCAAGGCATAATCTTACATATAACCCTTTTACAATACATGTCTTGAAGCTGCTTGCTGCCCCCTGATCACTCTGTGGCCACCTTGATCAGTTTAGCCAGTTTTTCAAATCTCATACTACTTTTAAACCAATGTGCAGTTGACTGATAAGCCTTGTAACTCACTGATCTTGTATTTATTCATCACAATGATTTATTGTCGCCAAAACTGCCAGATAAACAGAAATTAGGGATAGACCGATTATTGGCCGTTTGGCAGTTTGCAGATTATCTGTATCGGCATTTTATTTGCCTGATAACCAATAAAATTAATTAAAAAATGTGCTACTTTGGCTCGGCTAGAGCTATGTGTCTGTCCCTCTGCTCCAGTTTCACTCACCACTGAGTCTGACATAATGTCCCGCCCACAACACTATCTGACTCACCTTCTTTATTATGTATTATGTTGAACGTTTCTCATTTATTAGCATTTAAACAAAGTTTTGTGTTGGAGTTTTTAAACATTCCAGAATCTTAATTTTTACTTAAAGATTTTCATTTTCACTGTAAATGCATATTGGTTCCAAAAATCAGTTTTTCGGTTTTATTAACTACTAATAATCGTTATCGGCCTTGAAAAAACAGTTTCGGTCGATCCCTAGTAGAAATATACTGCTCGTGTTACAAAGTAATCTACCAGGAATGAGAGCTGGCACGTTTTTCATTGGTCAGATAGGTGATCTGGCAGTGCCTCACTGGAAGTCGTCGTATTGTGTTGTGGAAAAAGTTAGACTTCTTTGACGGACGACCAATGCAGTTTTTGTTTTGCTGGAGCAATCTGCATCGGGACACCCACTGTGCCAACAAAACAGCCCCATTCAAATGGATTAGGGGGCTGCGTTTTTTCCCCCAGTGTGTTTTTCTGGTCTAAACGCTGCCTTATTAGACTTGGTAAATTAAAGAAACAAATCTGATAAGATTCACAGGTACACAATCATTTGGGACTGGATTGCTGTTTTTTTTTGGTTCATTAGAAAGCAGTTTTAGTACAACAGAAACAAAGCTACTAGATCTTTGTGTCTGGTTGCCTTGTAAAAAGGAAAAATCAAGGTGATATACTTTAGTAGGTGGAGAGAGGACAGTGACTTTGTGTGCCGTGACAACTGTGGAGCTTGTTAGTAGTTTGCCAGGGCTGTAAGTTATTGTTGCTCAGTGAGTAAAAGCTACAAAGCAAAGCTGAATTTAGATTCAGTAAGACTGGACACAGATTCATTGCTTGAACTGTTGATTCAATATAAATACCTAATAACACATTTAGCTTAACAGAATCTTTTTTTTAAACCACATTTGTGTGATAAACTAGTTGTACAAACTGGGAGGAGAGCCGCATCATTTTCAAATAACTGCAGTCTCAGTTCAGTACAGCTCATTACTTTAAGAAAAGAACATCAAACTGAAAAGCACTTCAGGACTCCAGACAGCAGCAGAAGGAGCCAACAGGGGAAAAGAGACACCTGCCCTACTTTCCAAAACGTACACAGAATTGTAAAGTAAATCATATTTGATTAATCAGAGGTTGAAAATACTGTTTGCCTGTGATAGGCGAGTGTCTGCCCTGCCTGCATCAGCACTGGATCTTTTCATTTTCTCGGCGGCTGCCACAGCAGTGACACCTCGGCCACATTATCACGTGTAGAAAGAGAGAAGAAAGAGAAAAGGAAGCAAGGAAAGAGGAGAGTGAGAGACGAGCGAGACAGCCCAAAAAGACCGAGAAAAAAGGCGAAAAACAAATAGGGAGCACGACTTTGACACAGCAGATTAAAAAAGAATAACGGGCGCGAAAATGTGTCACATCTAATAGGGACACGACACGTCAAGCCTCCTCTGAGACGCCGAGCTGTCACACAGGAACAACTCTCTCTAAAAACAGAACGAGTGGCGTCCTTGCGGTGCTAATCAGAGCCGACGTTGGGAATACAACTCCTCGGTTGTAATCTATTTGCAGCGGTGACGCTAAGCTTCATTTGTGGGAGATTTCATTTCAGCGTCTGTTTGTCTTTCTGAAACTACTATTTGCTTGAGCTAATGAGCCTGACATCTTATACAGCTCAGGACAACAGCGAGACATCAGAGTTTATTAGGGGCACACATTTAATCTAGAGGGAATGACATGACAAATGAACAGTTTACATCAAAGTTAAATATCTAATGAGAACTGCAACAAAGCATGTCATCAGGATTAAAGTCTTATGACATGGGTATATGTGGGAACTGGGACAGTTCCTAATAAAAACCTGTTTGGATCCTGTCTATTTGGACTTTACGGGAAACTAACACATGTCGAAAGACAGTAGTAATCAGATTAAGATGCAATAAAAAGGGTCCATTAGCTGTTAATTAGTCTTGCATTGCCAGATCTTCCTCCACAGCGCTGCAAAGGAGGGTCTGGCGAGTCCACATAACATTCCGGGATGGGAGGAAAAACATGCTATGGTTTAATGGCATTTCTTTAAACCAATCACAATTGTATTGGGCGGTGCAAAGCGCCTGGATGGAGCAACAGTGCTCTGCAAAATAGCTTCGGGAAGGAATTTGTTCTGGTGGAACGTGTGCACGTTCAGAGGTTGTTTTAGTCGTAAGACTCAGATTGGAGAGATAGTCTAGCTAGCTGTCTGGATTTACCCTGCAGAGATCTGAGGAGCAGTTAACCATAGTCCTCAGAAATCGACTGGAGTTAAAAAAAGTTTAAAAGCGGAAGGTAACGGACATCAGGCCGAAATGATCCGGTGGAATTTCCGGCGGCACCTGAACAATCCCGGAAATGAAACGTCATTGATATAGACTAGCTGTTAATTATCTTGTTAAAACCATATCATGCATGGATACAATTCGAGGTTGACAATTTAATCTTGAAACTGGAAACAGCAGTTTCAAGTTATGGTCCACTTACTCGTTTGGAAACTTTTCATTAACAAAAAAGTCATAGTGGTGTTCAGAATATTGGATGTCAATTACAGTTCAATGAAAACCGAGCAAACACTAGCTGCTGATGAAAACTGTGATATGCCTAACCTCAACCATCTCGCGAGACTTTCGCAAATCTTGGGTTTCAATCCACACGACCAATTTTACCTACGTTTTTTTGTTAATTTGGCTAACCTGGAGGTTTGTTTAAAGGTGTGTGATTGTTTGAATGTAAGCAGGTTTTTTTCCTCTTATAACTTATTTTAAGGGTCACAAGATATCAGAGCAGACATTTTGACTTGCCATAGTAGGAAAAGCACAAGTGCACACTGTGCACATCCACTCTTATGAGCCAACTGAGCTGACATTTCAGGGAGACTTCATCTCTATCTGGGCCTGTTTTCACAACACTATAGCAGCTTATTAAATTGTTTTATTTAATGGCAGACTTAGTATACGTGTGGGTAGGATTCTTTAGCCCCCATTGATGTAAGCTAAAGGATGATGTCAATATTGTACAGTAAATTAGACTGGTGTAGTAATGTGCAGTTGCTCTATAAGCTACAGAGACTGTTGGAGGATGTTGCTAATGCAGCAAAAGGAGGACAAATATGACTTGATCATGATGCCTATGATGCCATTTTAGTTCAAACCGGTTCTCACGTGGATGTTGGTTTGCTCCTACAGCATTTTGAGATCCTGAAGACATTTAACTGAAAATGTACCAGAAAGAAGGCTAAATGGCCACTGCAGTAGAACTGCAGTGAAAAATAGCGAAGCCAAGAATCCTGGGAGAGGAAACGAGAAAATGTCTGAGTGTAAATGTACTGCTGGGTAAATCATCCCTCCAGTCAAAAGGTGATTAGATATGCAACATATACTCATCACTAATCCCTTGTCTGGAGTTATAGCTTCAGCACTGAGCGGTTTCATGGTTAAAGCATCCCTCTAGTAGCAATTCAGCTGGATATGCAGCATGCTCTCATCACTGATACCATGTCATGTTTAGGGCTATGTAGCTCCAATATTGAGCTGCATTATCTCCGGCCAAACTATTCCTCTCTAAGCAGCACAGCCAGCTGCACACAGAAATCCACCCGGGGGACAGTTAAGCACAGCTCTGAGCGACCTCATCCACAGCGTCTCTCTCAAATGTCCTGAGCATGTCTCAGCTATGAAATGTCTGGGACTCCCTTCTGCATTAAGGCGCTTTGCTGCTCACTCTCTGTGGCGCCAACTGTCAGTGTCCTGCAAAGGCCTGGTATGGAATATATCTGCTTTATTTTTATTTGTTTTATAATGACATTCATTAATTTTAACACACAGAAAATTATTCCTTAAAAGAATAGTTTTGGGACCATTGAGGACAATATATTTGACATTTATTTATTGAAGTGGAATAACCCCTTGAGATGAACCATCTCGTTTTCAAGGGGGGTCCTCGAGTTCAGGTACAGAAATATATGCTTATTCACTTTCTTGCTGCGGGGCCTTAGATGAGAATATCTATACCACTCTTAGGCAATTAGCTTAGCTTAGCATAAAGGCTGGAACAGGGGAAACAGCTAGCTTGGCGTTCTCCAAAGTTTTACAAATGCTCTTACCAGCACCTCTAAAGCTCAAGAATTAGACAAACCACATTTTAGATTTCTGTGGTTTGGTGAGAGCCAGACTAGCTGTTTCCCCTTTCTTCCAGTCTTTATGCTAAGCTAACAATGCCCTGTATCCAGCTGACTAGTAAATACACATGACTCAAAAGTGGTATGGATTTTCTCATCTAACTCCAATAGGTGTAATTCTCCAAATGTCAAAGTATTCCTTTAACTCTTGTACAAACTCAATACACTACCAGAATTGAATATAAATTAATTCATAGGGAAAAAATAAACATAAAGACAGTCACACACAGAAAAAGGTTGTGTTTTTCCTTCAGATTCTTTTGGGTGGAGAAATGTATACATTCAAATTTCAGTGATCAAGCCAACACTGTTGTATTACATATATTAGAGCTGGAAGGATTAGTCTATTGACAGAAACAATATTGAAAGTTATTTATCAAGAAAAAAAATGCCTTTTTCAAACATTCACTGGTTTCACCTTCTCAAATGTGAAGATTTACTACCTTTCCCTGTGTTATATCGTTGTAAATTGACCTTAGACCTTTCACCTTGGACCCTGGGAAACTGCAATCAACATTTTTAGTAATTTCTTTTAACATGAAATTAAATGAAAATACAGAGGTTACAACCTTAATTATGAACAATACTTAAAAACTCTGAAGTACTGAAGGACACTCATTAAATACAACCAAGTCTAAACAGCAGGATTCAGTGTCTATCTGGACTACAGCTGTCATCTGCAGTGCAGCCAACCATTACAAACCAGACTGAGTAAATACCATTTAGTTGTATGCTGTTCTACCGCACCAAGCTGAGTGTAAGGGTATTAGCGTGTGTGCATATGAGAGTGTTTACATGTTTCATTCTACACTGCCCACTGGTATCAAGCTGACCAACTCAGCAGACCTTTGTAAATACCATGCAGGGCCTCAAAGATGGCCAGGGGCCTAATAACTGGACATGAAAGATATATGTAATAATATGTGAATCACTGGCAGCCGGCTAAAGGAGGGAAAGGATTGGATTCAAGCAAAGTGCGCCTGTCAGTGTGTGAACCGCAAACAATACTTTGAACAACCACACATGTGCAGTTAGTTTGACTGGAGTTGGGCAAATTATGCAACCAACTAGGGCTGGGCGATATGGACCAAAAGTCATATCCCGATATATTTTGGCTGAATATCGATATACGATATACAGTATATCCCGATATTTTTTCCGCAAAGTGAGAGCAGTTCAGTCAAAGTCAAAGTCAAATATGACATGTCACATGTAGTTTCATAGAAACCGGCTATTTCAGTGAACAGTTGCAAAATCAAATGAATAAATAATAAACAGGTTTCTTCACCTTGTTCAATGCTCAGCTGTTCAAATAACAATAAAATGTAAACAAATACTGTATAACAACAGGAGTACCTTTTATGAAATCAAAGCTCCATAAGGTTTGTTTTAGTTTTTTCCAACGTTTTAAATTCTTAAATTTTTCTTCTACACATTTTCAGCGCTTATTTCTACGTCCCATATTTTCTAATATAGGGCTGGGTGATATAGAGAAAATCAGATATCATGATATTCTTGACCAAATACCTCGATATCGATATTGCGGCGATATATTCTAGAGTTGACAGTTGGTGCTCGTCCCAAAATATCTTCACACTTAGATTTTAGATAAATAATCATTAATAATAGAACAGCTAGAACAGTCTGGTAAGTTCAGAACAGTACATCACTTCACTGTAATGCAGCCTTTAAAACCAGGAAAAGACACTTATGTCATATCACGATATTACGATATCCAAAATCTAAGATGATATCTAGTCTCATATCACGATATCAATATAATATCGATATATCGCCCAGCCCTACAACCAACCAGGAGATGTAGAGTCATTCACAGGTTACAGTCGCACACAAATACACACACTGCGTCTGTGTCCGCATACATACACACCCACTGGGTAGCAAAGAGGCGCTCCACAGCAGCATAATTAGGCCTGGTCACTGCAGAGAAGTTGTAATGGATAACCTTGTCTGGAAATGGCCGGGGGCAGCACACATAATTGAGAATGTAGTGTCTATGTCCATGCGTTTGTGTGTTCTTTACAAGGGAGGGCTCCAAAAATGGCAAAAGCATTGCTTTGTTGTAAATTTGTTTGTTCCGCTTGATTATGTGTGCAGCAGCACCTAATGAACGTGGGGTTTGAAGCCCTGTGCCTTCATTTGTGGGTACTGGGTAAAACCAGAAGCGTCTGTGTCAGACATTTCCCATTAAAAGAGTACACTTTAAAGATATTTAGTTCTGAACGGGTGGGAATTTATGTGTACGGTTTAAAAACAAGAAAAATGTCAAACCAGCCTCCTTTGAACATCCTCGATACAATCTGTAATGTTTGTAATGCTTTTTGAGGTTTGATTAATAAACATATATTTGAAGAAATAAAAAAAAAAAAGATATTTAGTCCTTAGATATATTCAAGGAACTATAAAAGCTCTCTGCATATATAGTACAAGCACTTGCGGCACTTGTTTAGGGCCTTAGGTAAGGCTACACAAAAGGGAGTAAAGCCACAGGTTTAAAGCATAAACATACAGCGTAGGCGCACAACAATTTAAAGGAATTGGTATTTTTATACAGTACAGGCCAAAAGTTTGGACAAACCTTCTCATTCAATGCGTTTCCGACTATTTCATGACATGAGATTCTCACCGAAAGCATCAAAACTATGAATGAACACATATGGAATTATGTACTTAACAAAAAAGTGTGAAATAACTGAAAACATGTCTTATATTTTAGATTCATCAAAGTAGCCACCCTTTGCTTTTTTTATTAATAAGGGAAATAATTCCACTAATTAACCCTGACAAAGCACACCTGTGAAGTGAAAACCATTTCAAGTGACTACCTCATGAAGCTCATTAAGAGAAAACCAAGGGTTTGCAGAGTTATCAAAAAAAGCAAAGGGTGGCTACTTTGAAGAATCTAAAATATAAGACATGTTTTCAGTTATTTCACACTTTTTTGTTAAGTACATTATTCCATATGTGTTCATTCATAGTTTTGATGCCTTCAGTGAGAATCTACAATGTAAATAGTCATGAAAATAAAGGAAATGCATTGAATGAGAAGGTGTGTCCAAACTTTTGGCCTGTACTGTACATTTGTATGCTTATACTGTTGTTGTCTACACTGCTTGTGTGGACTTTGTTACAGCTAGAGTTGAGTTTGTGCGGCGCGCTTAAACCTCGCAACATTAGACATCGCAGGTCATCCTTAAACTCTCAGTTATGTGTGAGATTTTGGTTGTCTTGCTCTTCCACAAATACAGTATGCCCCAAAAACAGGTATCTCTATAATTTAAAATGTCAACACAAATGCAAAACAAATATATATTTTTCTTTTTATTAGAACATTTTGTCATGTGGAGGGGTGCAACGTGGCATAGATGGGTGGGTCGTGGTGGGAGGCACCCCTCAAAGTTCTATGGGGCTGGGCTCATTGGTGGGCCTGACTGTTTTCTTCCATATCAGCCACATGAAAGGCAGTGTGAAAAGCAAACACATTAAAGCAATCTTCAAAGTCAGTTTCCCCCAGATGCTTGAAGTCATGGGATGCTGCCTGCTGATTATGTGATGGGTTGATTTCAAAGGACTGACACAGGGCCATAACGTCACTGCTTATATTAACAGCAGGATACTTTGGAGCATGAGGTCCATGAGAGATAGTAGGTAGGAGAGAGGCTGGGTGTTCAAACCCATGAAAGTGATCACATGACCAATCATTTGAAAATAAAAGTAAAAAAATAATTTATACAAAATAATTTACTTTAAAATGTCCCTAGCCCACTGACATCTCTGATAGAATTAGCCTCCTTAGCCATGTCCCTATCCATGACTTTATATGTGATGTACAGCTTTTTTTCATCAATGTGATGAAATACCTTAATTTGTCAGTTATAATACTAATTGGAACAGTTACGGTCAGTTTCGCCTCAACGTTTAAGCACATTTGCAGTTTATAATAACAACAGTGGCAAATTTCTCACTCCTGGGGCCTGTTTGACAAAACCAAGATAAGGGATTAAGCCGGGATTTCCTGGTTATCCTGGATGAATTTAGTCTTGACTCGGTTTCACGAAAGCAGAGGCACATAAATCACCATGGAGATTTATTCTGTGCAGCTAGCCTGCTCCTGACCAGGCTAACAGCCAGGATTTATTTAATCCTGGAACCTTTTCTGATCACCCAGCAGTGGTTTTACCCTTTTGTTATCAGCCTGGATTAAAATACAACAGGTGCATATTGCTGTTCATTTAAGTACTGTTATTATTTAAAGTTGTGACCATTATTTTTTTTTATAATTATAAATTTGTCATTGTTACTGTTATATTGCTGTATGAAGACTGCTGTTCATATTGTTGTAAGAAGTTTGATGAATATATTATGGCAGTTGTTAAGATAATTAGAAAAGGCTGATAAAATTTAAAATGAGTTTTAAATGAAGTCTGTTACTAAGGGCAATACATACAATGCTGTACATTTCTATAGTTCCCCAATGCACCTTAAATTATTTTAGTTTATAATTTATTTTTTTATTCTTTAACAATAAGGATCATGTTTGTTCTGCTTCCATGTGCATTGTATTTGGCATTCTTAGCACACAATTTGTGTTGTCCAGTAAACTGGGACTATAATTTGGGAGGATTGTACAATTTTAAGAACATATCCTAACTGTACAATCCTCCCAAATTATAGACTTAGTTCACTGGACCAGTAACTATCTAGTGATGTAGGCACTGTACATTCATGTAACAACAGGGAGAGGACACCTTAATGGTTGTTGACCTTATATTTAGCCTGGGGGGAAATAACTGATGAATATACTCTGTTCCATTCATTTTTATAGTGTGCATGGAATTTATCACTTTATTATCTTTATAGTTTCTAGATTTTACAGTGCAATTTCTTCAGTGTTTTTATTTTCTATGTCCATATATACCAGGGAGCAAGGCATATAATATGTAGAGAAGGAAACTCGTCCTCTAGAAAAAATAAAAAAATGCGAGAAAAAGCGTGACAGATAATAGCGGACAGACTAAATGATAGTCTAAAAATATACATTTATGAACTACTGCTCTTAAATGAAACCATTCAATGTGTCACTTGTCATTTGCAAAAATGAACACCTGTACACTTTGCATTAAAAGCGAGTAGTGGAAGTTAATATGACTTAGGAAATTAATATTTTAGCCAAAGAGAGAGAGGGAGGAACAGAGTGAAAGAGATATTTACGCTTCATATTCTAGCGTTATAGAAAATGGATCTTCATGGTAAATTTCCTGAGATAACATTATCTTCTGCTTACTTTTAAGGCAAAGAGTACAATTGTTAATTTGTGCAAATGATTAGTAGCCTAATCATTGAATGGTAGGATTATGAGGGTTTCCATTCAGAGCAGAGGTCAGTTAATGTATATGTTTAGGCTGCTTTCAGTCGGTCCGTGATCGTCTGCTACGCTTTCTCTCGCTGTTTCAGTACAGCGGCCGTGTTTTTTTCTTTTTATTCAAATAATGTGTTTCACGTCATCATACTTCCACAAGAAGCTGCTGCTCACTCTATATAAAGTAGCCTATGTACAATGCGTATTCTCCATTTTGGCATCAGTAAATCTGTGATCGACCTCGCGGTCTTTTGAGGAAATCCGTGGACGCGCATCTATCTGAATTAGTTCAGCCTGGCTCGACCTAGTCGCTCCTCCTCAGCCTGGCTTGGCCTTCGTGAAACGCACCAAGCCAGGATGCACAGATTAGACTAGGTCAAGCCTCGCTTTATCAGTTATCCTGGATTTATATATTCTGCTTTTGTGAAACAGGCCCCTGATTCCTAGTAATTTTTTTAAACAATGACTCCTTTTTTTGACTGGCAGATTGTATCATTGTTGCTAGCTAGCTTAAGCTAACATTAGCCCTATGGGTTGGTTAAAAAGACATCCCTAGCTGACTGGTTTCCACCTAATGTTTCAAGCCGACTCATTAATGTGTGTTTTCATATATCAATATGTTCTGTCACGGTAATCAAATGTGATTAACAGAGTATTTGTTTTTTTCTATCCAAACATGAGCACTTGTCTGCCATTGTGGCTCTAGGTTTGGCTGCACATCCGTCAGTTATCTTCTCACAGAAAACCAAATGCAGCAAACAAAAACAATAACCCATTTTGTATGTATGTTTAAATATTTCTTGCTATTTGTTGTAACTTTAAAGTTATCTTCCAAGCCAGTACCCCCCATAGGCAATAACAGGGAGAATGTCACAAGCAACATCTTCTGGCCTTCAGTCTAGCCTGTAATATGGGTATTGCACACTTGATTCTTTTAAATGCAACAAATATGTACTGGCTTTTATTCATTTCTCAGACTCCCTCTGGAGCACTGAGGCATTGTGTGATGCCACACAGCCATACAGTACCAGGACATGCTAAAACTATATAGGCTATAGCACCATCCTGCAGTGTAAACACAGTTTCTGAATAGGAGTCAGATAAATGCAGATAATCTCAGAACTATATTGGCATGGTAGGCAGAAACAAAGTATAACTGATGTCAAACCATCATACTTTAGCTTAAGATACAGTTGCATAGTTTGAAGAAAAGTCTCACACCAATTGGAGAGACTCTCCATGGAACAATGATACTTCACTAAATTATGTGGCGGCCTACTGGAGGCTGGGGAGCTCTCTCAAGCTGAAAATGACTGATCCTGGACCACGGATACATCACGTCCCCATCTCCGCCTGCCTCCCTCAGTGAGACTGCCAACAGATGAATCCTGCCAAGTGCCTCCCCAGGAGAAGTGTATGTGTGTCTCTCTAAATCTGAGAGTCTTTGTGTGTGTGTGTGTGTGTGTGTGTGTGTGTGTGTGTGTGTGTGTGTGTGTGTGTGTGTGTGTGTGTGTGTGTGTGTGTGTGTCTGTGTGTGTGAATGTGTGTGTGTCTCCACTTTGATGGCAGCATTGGCAGTAATGTGTCTAATGGAAGATAAGCAACACTCTCTCAGACAAGTCTTCACAGCCAAGCACTTCCTCCAACATCATCATGCTGAGTGCAATAGAGGGAATACTCTTTCCTCCTCCATCTCTTCGAGCACACACACAAACACACACACATACACACACACATACAGTCACAGTGTACACCCATGCAAAACACACATGCACACGGAATACGAGAGAGTGACGGTTTGGATCATCTGTCTCAAAGCTGCCTTTATCATCTCACACACAAAGTCTGCAGAGCCTCACACACACACATGCATACACCCCGCAGGTTGGATGATGAGTCCTGGAAATGAGTTTTAGTCACGGAGGGACACCTCAGAGAAAGTGCAGCTTTGGATCGTCATCCTCAAAGCTGACCACAATTATTTCTCCTCCAAAGTACGTCCTCACACCCACACACAGACACACACACACAGACACAGACACACACACAGACTCACACACACACAGTGAAGTGCTTTGCAAGAGAGTGAAGGACGAGCGCAGAAGGCACTAATAGACAAAGACAGAAGGAGTGTCCTTGACTGCTGGCTGACCCCCGCAGCTTGTTTGTGCCGATTTTGAAGAGAGCGTTCTGATCGAAGAGGAAGAAGGAGGTGAGGATTCACGGTTAATTTTACACACAACGCAGCGAGAATTGACAGGCGAGGGAAGGAATGAGGAGGCAAGAATGTTACAGGACACCGAGTTTCTGAGTCCACATTGTCAAGCAATGAGTACCTGAACTGTTGCTGTTAGGGTTAGACTGGTAAATCGGCTGTTTGTATCAGATCACAACGAAAAATAAATTCTGGGTAGCCACTGAATCCTTTTATTTCTGCATGGAAATTAAAAAAGAGTGCAAAAAGCAGTTTCAAATGAAAAAAAAAATCTGTATTAGTCTAAAAAAAACAATGATGGTTAATTTTTACACTTAACTTAAACGTTCTTCAAATTAGATAAGTTTTCTGAAATAAAGCTATTAAGAACTGTATTTGTTTCAGCTGATTTGATTCCAAAATACACTTATTAATACTTATTAAAGAACTTCAAAGAACCTCCACATGAAAAAGGAGAACAGAGATGTGGAAAGTTTTTGGTAGACTAAGCCTCCATTTTTCTCGCTCATGTAATCAGTTTGAAAGCAAAAAAAAAAAAGATTAATAAATGAAGAATGAGCTGTTATGAAGTGACAATAGTCAGGAAGTTTATTTGGATGAAATCAGTTGGATGAGAGTCTGTATGTCTGTCATCTTTGGCAGTCCTCTATTCTCACTCCTCCTTCTCATCACAGGACTCCCGTTGCCTTGTATCAGGGCTTTTGCGTTGTTTCTCTTTCTCGCCCTCTTGAATGTGAATCCCTATCTCCTTGAGCACGGGCACAGCGGCGTCTGTCACCAACTCCGAAAAATAGTTTCAGCTAGGCAGGGTACGGGGACTGTGCCTTGACATTCTTTTCCTTGAGCTTTTAATTACATCCCTTGCCAGTTTCCATGTGTAGTCTTGGTTGAAGTACATTTTCAGTCCTTGGAACATAATTCTGCTTTGCTTCCATGCTTGTTGCAGTACTTGTTCATTTACTTGATAGTCAAGGACGTGGAAAAAAAAATCATTCTCAGGGATGCTATGTTATCTTTCACTTTAGCATTCAATGAGCCTGGCGCTCTCTCAATGTGGAAATCTAAATCATCTCCAAGACCCTGTTTACGCTTTTTATAAATGCGTTTCGGTGATCCGAACACAAATAGACAGCTGAGACACATCGCCATCCACACCCGTCTATCGTGTGTCTCCAGCCGACCACTTGTGTTCAGATTTTGTTACTGCCTACGTCACTTCTGCTAGAAAGTCGCTCAGTTATTATGTCCACACTCTAGCCATTCACATTAGCAGTTGTATCGCTACAGCTGGAGATATCGCTGTAGATACCCAGCAGAATCCAACACACACCTTCCATAGGGCAAAACGCAACACCACGTCCTGCATTGACGAATTATTTTCCTGTTACATCCTTGTCACGTACGCATCAGGATGCATTGGCATTCACACTACAAAAGACGTGGTCAAATGGGTCCCAGACCACCTCGGCAAGTGGATTGAGTGACCGAATCACAATGCGTCTTGGTGGGGGTATACACTTGTATTTAGCACTGTCCACTTGTGATTCTATCGCCAAAGACAAATGTAATAAAACCAGGTGTAAACTTGTTCTAAGTTGAAGTGATGAGCAGATGAGGTCAGTCAGAAATTCTTCATGTCGTTTTCTTCAGAGACTTCTGTGACATATGTTGTAGGGCTGGGACAATATGCTTTTGTCCAGATTCGATTCTTTCCCGATACATGGGTGCCTGTCGCAAAGTGACGCATGCGCAACTCACATCTGCACTCGACTCTCATCGGGTAGTGACACCCCGCATTAGCCTACTGCTTGTGTCGCTATGACCACCTTCTCCACCTTTTGCGTTTATTTACGTTTTTTGAATGCGCCTCTGAAGCACTGTGGCCGCGGGCTCTGTTTGGTTTGGTTGTCATGGCAATATAAGGCAGTGTCGGGAAAATAATCAGATACATAAAATATATTGATGACAATGACGTAAATTATATTCGTCAACACTGAGCCTGCTACACATTGAGAGTGACCTCACAGAAAAAGTCAAAGCAGAAGAGATTAGAGAGACAAACATTAAGGTAAGACTTGGTTAGTTTTTAAAATGACAGTAATGTATTGATAAGCCACCTGTGGAAATATAATTCATATTCTAAGGTATTTTATTGTGTAACATCTCAGTGAAATATTCATAGGTCGTAGAGCTTTTTATTATGAAGGGTAAAGCAGAAATGTTGAATTCTGACCATTCTGACATGTGTTGCCATTGACTGTCTATTCGATTATTAAAGAGAAGTGCAGTGCCGTCTCGGTTCGGAAATTGAAATCCTTTTTTTTATTTTTTTTTGAAGATGGCCATTATAATCCAGTGATCTCTAAACAGCTTGCAAAGGTCAGGCAACGTTACGGAACATATCCTAGTTAGCGGCAACGAGCGGTTTTACCACGGATCATGTGTATGCGGCTTAATAGGCTATCCCAATCTACCTCCTTCCAACATTAGCCTACCCAAACCTCCACCTTAATTGCCACCTATGCCTTTACAGCTTCTAAATTAAATAGATTTCAGTATTAACAACATTTTCTTTCCATAAAATAGACTGACCATTTTAATCCAGGTCATTGTTTTTCAATATCCAAAATATTGTCTATGATTCCCACTGTCATGTAGCCTCGTGAGACCGTCCTGATCTCGCAAGCTCCAGTTTTCCACTCGCAGATCAGTCTGGCATCTTGAGATAAAGAAAATTTGGAGCCATTAGCCAAACGACCGGGCCAATCAGCATTGGTTTTGCGGTGGGTTAGGTGGTGATAGACAGATGGTTTATCCAATCAACTAACCAGTATTTTCAGACAGCGGTCCGGGAACCTGATTGGTGTCTTTTATTCCTAAATTCTCGTTACACAAACGGCAAATATCCTTTACCGACATGTTGCTTGCTTGCTGAGCTAATGAGCTATGCTTTGCCTGCAGCAGCAGGGGCGGGCTTGTGGTTGTATTTTCATACGCTTCGTGGATCTGATTGGTTGATTTGGCCCGTCTATCACCAACAAGGGTGATAGACAGATGGTTCATCCAATCAGCTAACCCGTATTTCCGCCCCTTCCCATAAGTTCTCCAACGGAAAGTTCCCAGATGGATATGCCGAGTAAATGCAAAGCAATCCATCTGGCGGAGTCAGGTTAACTGTCATGTGGAAATCCTTGAAATTAAAATCACTATCACAAAGTAGATATAACTGGAATCACAGTTGAATTGCACCAGTAAATGGTGGAGAGCGGCAAAATCAACATATTAATATGAAAATGTCATGGATTATTACTTTGCGTACACTTTGCTCATAAAGGGATATGAAGACAAAGCCAGGAGACACGTATAAGATTGATTTTTAAGTCCCAAGACAACTGTGCAGAGGTATGTTGCAGCTACAGTAATAATTCCTCTCCTCTCTGTAGTTAATCCCAGGCTGCCCTCCAGCGCTTGTCTTCTCAGTGAGGTGTATATACTGAGGTCAAGACCTAAAAACATTGTCTCTACCTACCGCTGAGTGCCAACAAGCTTTAAAACTGTCAGCCTGTCCCTCACCTCTGCTTCCTCACCCATCCTTTGTGTTTGTTCCGACCCCCCCCCCATTACTGTAGCCTTATGTCTCTTTCTGTTTACAGACAGCAGCAGCCGTGTCTTGAGTCTGAAATAAATTTAGGCTATTGGAAAGAATATCAAGGCAAACTGGGCAATAGACGCCCAATGCACAGAAAACAATTATATAGGTAAAGATATATATGTGTGGTGCTTAGTCTCTAAATTGTGAGAAAATAGGGAAACATGCTCGTACCAGTTTCCCACAACCCAAGATAAAATAAGTGTTTTGTACGACTAACAATCCAAAATCAGAAGATATTCAACTTACAATGGTATAAAACTTCAGCAAAAACAGCAAATGCTTGATAAATAACTTTTATACTAAATGGTTGTGAAAATTGCTGAAAATACGTGTCAAGTAGTTGCCTCAATGTGACATGAACACAATTTCATTTTAAAACACAAGCAATATAACTATATTTTAGACTGGTGTTACTTCAAAACTTGTGTGAGAATTTAGTGAGGATGTAATGCAGATTTAACATTTATCAGATGATTATCAGCAGGACAAGGAGCAATAGCTTCTTCCTGAACTTATGGCTGGTATAGGCTACAGTAAACTAGGCTGGTGGCTAGCTGCTGGTGACTAGTTGAAAAATCTGATTGAGGTTTTGGTTAAATACTGAATAAATCAATGTATTCTGTCTTGTTCTAACCAATCAGTGACAGAGCTGTCCTGCTATTATCATTTTTAGTCAACACTGAAACTGCAGTAGCAGTTGCTAGGAGCAGTTAACTAAACTAAACTTTTTATTTAGTATACAATTTTAATACGGAATTGTAAATTTTATTTTTGGATTTTTATTCTCATCTTAACTGTTATACTGAACTATATTTTTATTTATGTATCTTATATGGTATTAAATTTGTATTCATTAATATTTTTATTCTTATTTTAATCCCTATTTTGCTCTTTGTTCTTTAATGATTGATGTTTTGTGTAAAGCACTTTGAGTTGCCTTGTGCTGAAATGTGCTATATAAATAAAATTGCCTTGCCTAAACATTTTTTGTGACTATATAAAAAACAAATGCAATTTAAAAGAACAGTTTAACATTTGTGGAAATGCTCACATTAGATGGACTACTTTCATATCTGTATGATAAATATGCTGAATATAAAGCCTGAAATCTTAATGTAATACTGTCCCTTCTTGAAGGAACAATAAGTAAGGTTATAATGTATAAGATATGAAATATATAGTGTAGTTATTCTAAGAAATATTACATATATTCTTTTAGGTATGCTAATTTATATAACCTCTTCAACAAATTGACACAAATGCATTTGTTTAATGTTATGACTGAAATAACACAGTGGTCTATTCAGTGCTTCTTGGATCTGTGCCCATATTAGCTGATGTAGAAAACAGTGTTGCAACAGTAATGAAAACCTCAAAAAACTCATCATCGGCGCATCTGATTTAGATTTTTGTCATAACAGTTGTTCTTCTGTACCTGTAAACTGCCGTCAGAACTGAAGTGGGAGTGAGTGCGAGGCAAGGAGCAGACGGGGACATTTGGTGTCTAATTCCGCATAAGACTCGAGTAAACCCCACAAGCTGCTGCTGACAGTTTGCCAGTGATACTGCATTGGCCACTGTTAAATCTTTAATAGTCTAACAGTAGTGTGATGTCATTGCCTCAGTGTTCCAGTTTGCTTTTAGTGGAAGACCTATTTTCCCCTCACTACATGTATTATACAACACACACATTTATTATACATCTGTGCCAGGGCTGGGTTTATACTCATACATCCATCCAATGTTTTCCTCTCAAACACTGCCGTCAAGGAGCAGCCATGCCTGAAGCCTTTTAAGATAGTGCAGCAGCCATAAAGGATTCTGTCTTCGCTGAATGGGAAATGAGTCACCTACTGAATTGGAAAGAGTGGTTCAAATCCGATCGAATAATGGGTGTCAGAATGGGGCTAGTTTCTCTGAGGATGGTGGTCAAAATAGGGTGAAGATATAAAACGGAAGGCTAACAGACACAGATTTAGAATCCATATTGTTTGGGGTGTGATGGAAGTTGAAAAATGACTAAAATGGAAAGATCTGGCATCGTTAGACTGGAACTGTCAACAAGAAAACTGTTATCCATATGTCTGTTAGCATTGCCCCTGTTGTCTCATTACAATCGTTTTTCCTTTGTAAAGTTTAAGCATTTTATTGGCCCAACGGCTCATTTACCCTTCACTGATTAATTAAGCCAATTGATTGGCTGGAATAATCGCCTCGCTGGATAATCATGCACTAATTAGGAGGTAATTGAAAAGTATCAATGACTAAAGCTGCGCCCGGAACATTATGAAAATCAAGCAAAGATTTCCAAACTGTTTTTCTTTCATTTCCTCTTTTTTCTCCTTACTGTTCTTTGGTCCAGCTGGTGGAGCGTCAGTGGGGAAGTAAAAGGATGAATTATGAGCCCCCCCCCCGCTCCCCCACAGGGCTCAGAAACCACCAATACAAGCCAAACTTACTTACTTAAACTTATATTATTCTCAGAAAAGCAAATGAAGGCTTCTCCTCAGTTGACCCTATACTCTTGCCATTCTTTTGATATTACTCACTGTGGAGAACCCCCGCTGTGAATTCACCTCATAACTATGGATGTCTGTCTTAGATTATTCTGCAAATATAAAGGTGTTAAAGTGAGTTCAGGTGGGTTTATCCTCGTCTTTATCCCTGAACATCTCATCACTCCCACCCTGCAAATCCTCATACCTGCAATTCATCTGGCAATCCTATTAGAATTAATTCTATACTTCAGTTTTATGCACTGTGTTTGGAATATTGTATTAATTACTGCATTACAAGGCCACTTCAAATTTCATCAAGGAATTACAGTACATGAATCTGCCCTCCTCTTTTCTTTCATTCTAGCCTTGGGGGGCAAAACAAAAACAAGTGTATCTCCCACACACATTTCCATAAAAATCCCACACTGTTAAAAAAAAAATCTTCCCACAAGCACATTATTCCATTTGAAATTATTCTGATGCGTTATGTTATGGATGCGCCAACCTGCCATGAGATATTACTCATATTGCTCCGATTGGCAAGAAAAGGAGAAATACTAAATTTATATTTGAAACTTAAATACAGAGAAATCCTGTAACAGGATATCAGTACTTTATACAACACATCATGCTCATGTATACAAAGCTGGCCACTCGGTGATGCTCAGAGGTGGGTAGAGTAGCCCAAAATTGTACTCAAGTAAAAGTACTGTTACTTCAGTAAAAATTAGTCATCCAAATAATTAGTAAGAGTAAAAAAGTGCTTGGTGAAAAAACTACTCAAGTACTGAGTAACTGTTGAGTAACGTCTGATTTATTTTTTAACACAAGTATTCAATCAGACAGACAAAAATACAAAATAATCATCTTTCGGCAAATTATAGTTCATCCAATCAATAAAATAAATTAAAATGAATTAATTAATTACAAAATAGCTTAAATTAAAATAATCCAGGTAAATTCAAGTACTTAAAAAATAAAATCAATAAAATAATAATCAATAAAAAAATAAATAAGCACAAGTAACACAAATTTCCAAAGCTTTATACTTTTTTACCAGGCTCTGCAGGCAGAACGAGTAACGAGCTCATTGTAGCCTAATGTAGCGCAGTAAGAGTACAGTTTCTTCTTCACAAATCTACTCAAGTAAAAGTAAAAAGTATAGTGATTTAAAACTACTCCTAGAATTATAATTCTTTCAAAAACTTACTCAAGTAAATGTAATGGAGTTAATGTAACTCGTTACTACCCACCTCTGGTGATGCTTTATACCAAGTGATAGCAAAGAGACAAAAGATTTAATGGATAAATGATGATATGATATGATGGATGATGAGAATTCTAAGACCAGGACGGACACTGTTAGATCAACAGAAACCACCAGAAGCATCCCAGTAGGAGTGCAGCTGTCAGAACATCTAACCAGAGGTTTCAAGTAGCAAGGAGTCATCCCTTAGACAAACCATTCAACACTGTAAGATCTCTGCTAGTACAGCCCCTCCTCCCCCCCCCCCCCCCCACACACACCCACCCCCACCCCAGAGAGAGCGATTGGAGTTGTATATGACATCACATGTGAAAGCTGTGAGGAACACTACATGGATGAAACGGCAAAAATGACAAGAGACTGAATGAACGCTGGAAACAGACCTCACCTGACTAAAACTGGTCAGAGCACCAACTGGGAAGGAGTCAAAGATCAACGACCAGGAGTCAGTGGACAGCCGGACAGGAGGAAACCATCGGCAACGCCAGAAACCGTCTTCAAACCCCCACCACCATACTGTATAAGACAAGCTGTGACCAAAGTTGTACACTAAGGTCACCTGATGACAACTAAACAAACTCCATCCACTGTTGAAGACCATGAAATGTGGTTGAAGTAAGTGGAGTTTGAGTTAAAGAATAAATCTACTACCCGGTCAACTACCGGATCGTGTAGATGCACCACATCAGAAGGATACGTCCCCTTCTAACGCAGAAGGCGGCTCAGGTTCTGGTCTGTCCGTCCGGCCCCTGCAGCTCATTCAGAACGCAGCAACTCGACTGGTCTTCTCTCACGCTACACCGCTCCTCCGCTCCTCCGCTCCCTTCACTGGTTACCAGGTGTTGCCTGCATACGGTTCAAGACACTAGTACTTGCATACAGGGCCACAAACGAATCAGGGCCAACTTACATCAAGGACACGGCCAAACCCTACACCCCAGCCCGCCCACTCCGCTCTGCATCAGCCAACCTGCTTGCTGCCCCCTCATGGTGAGGGACAACTAATCACTCAACGAAATCCCGACTGTTTGCTGTCCTGGTTCCTAAATGGTGGAATGAGCTCCTTATTGACATCAGGACGGCCGAAAGCCTACACATCTTCCGTCATATAAATGTCAGTTGCACTTTCATATGGCTCTTTGTAGTTTGGCTCATGTAATGCAAATGAACTTGCACGTACTTCTTGCTGTCCAGAGTTTGTAGCTTCAAGGTTGAAAGCACTTAATTGGAAGTCACTTTGTATAAAAGCATCAGCTAAATGCCATGTAATGTAATGTCATGAAATGTTAATCATCTTTATCAAAAATACGTTTTTTCGCTTACTGTCCAAGAGTTGGATGATAAGATCAATGCCACCCATTTTTTGTCCATTAAAAATGAAGATAGAGCCAGGAGATGTTTAGACTGGGAGCAAGGGACGTCCTGAGCCAATTCAAAACTATTGGTATCAGGGCCAACCCGGGCTGGGCATATTTTAATAAATTGGCTAAAATAAAGCTGATTTGGCTGAAATGGCTAAAATAAAGCTGATTTCTTTACTAAAATATTTTGTCCACCTCAGCCTGCCAGTGTTGCAATACGCTGCTCTCCTTAACATTTAGGTAAATATAAGCATCGGATCAGACTCCGTATCAAAATATACCTATTATGACAGGACTCGGAACAGGTTAAAAAAATCTGGATCCTAACATCTGTACTGGTAGCATTTAAGAAATACCTCAACTTGTTGTTTATTGGCAAGAAAGCGAATGAGTGTAGTTTCTTAGTTCTGCTTTCTATGGACGATACACTCGCTCAATGCTGCTTACAAAACAGGTTAGATCTCAACTTACTATTCTCAAGTTTCAACTAATCACTTTCCATGGGTGCAGACATGATCATATCTAGGGTTGGGTATTGTTTTGTTTTTTTTCGATTCCGGTGCTAAATTGATACTTTTAAAACGGTGCCGGTGCCTAAACGGTGCCTGAACCGGTACTTTTCAATAAAGTTAAAAAAAAATAAAAATAAAATAAAATAAGGGTAGTAAACAACAGTCAGTGACTTGTTTATTGCTAAGGCCATGGTCAAAATTAAAGATTTAATAATAACGTAATAACTATAACAATAACAATAACTTATTTCACCAGTAAATTGCTGTTGAACCCCAGATGGGAAAAGGGTATTTTACAATTACTGTCAATGCACCACGAGGCTACCAGTTTTAAGTGAATCTGTGTTGTTTTATTCCGACAATGGCAGCTGCAAGTGAACGCACCGTCTGTGTTGTTTAATTCCGACCATATAAACATACTGTATATCTATGAATTGCGACAACGGCAGCTGCTGCGCTGCAGAGCAGACTGTTACATCCCGCTGTTGAAGTCCTCCACAGTGAAATACAGTCACACTTTACACTGTTTAACGTTAGCTGTCAGCATTTTAACCGTGATTAATCCAGCTGCTAGCTAAAGGTAGGCTAACGTTACATGCTGTCAGGTGTAGTGTAAAGTCAGGCACCGAAATGAGGCACCGAAACTTTCGTTCTTATTCGGTCTCGTTACTACCGTTTACGTCGGCACCGGTTCCCTATTGGCACCGAGTTTCGGTACCCAACCCTAATCATATCTGAAGAGATTATTTTATTTTATTTATTTATTTTGTGCAAAGCAGTGTCTCTTTTAAATGAAAAAAGGAATCTCATCTGTGTTGTGACCCCGCTTTGAAATTTGAGGTAATTCAGGCGTACCTTTAGATGCAAATGTTTCAGTGCAGCTACGTTTGTGGCATGCACACTGAATCATGGGTGTCTGAGGTTGCCTGGGTCCCAGGTTAAGCTGCTGGGAAGCAACTGATCATAGAGGGCATTTACAGAAGTAAGAAAAGTTGGTAACGGATCTACTGTAAGACTCAGTGCCTCAAGAGCACTGAGGCATTCAGACTTGCTGGCCATCCCCTCCTCCTTACTTTATTTTTCAACCCACACAGACATCGTGCTGCCAGCACATCTGCCAAGCCGGCGGCATGACACCTGTGGAGATTGCCTGGCCGAGCCAAAGTTACTGAAACAAACCGTGACACTCTGTGTGTTAGTATGACGCACCAAATCTAAACACTGGAGGCCATTTAGGGAAGCTCCTGGTGAGAGAGAAAGAGGCAGATCTGAGGGAGGGTTGTTCAGTATACTGTAGATTTCACGGGTATACTAAAAGAGAATATTAACTTCCATCTAGCAGCTGACATCACCTCTGCTCCATCTGGATGAATCACCTACTGATCAGGAGAGAGGGAGGGTGTGGGGGGTTGAGAAGCACTGGTGGAGAGCTGCAAAGCTCACAGAAAACAAAATCCTATCAGTCATGAGCGCAGCCTCACCACAGACTGTTACATCACCAATTAGATCGAAAACCACAATCCTTACACTCATTAGAGAGGGCTGACACATTCATTCATTCATTCAGCCTTCCAAACGTATAACTGCGAATGGTCTGAACATCCAAATTCAAATAGCACTACAAACCCTGTTGGAAAGGCTACTAATAAGATGGATAGACATGCACTGACTGAATGACAGGTTGACTAATTCATTGCACAGAGCTAAACTATTGCCATGTAATGCCTGACAGCAAGAAACTACAAGCTCCCTGGGTATACTCACACACACAATCAAAGAAAGCACACATTTGCATTAGTTGGCATATTATCAGCATTGATCAGACTCTCAGCCAGTGTGCTGCTTTGTTTAATTCCTCCTCTACATGTGAGCAGATGGCATCACCTATGCCGTCCTCTCCACGGCCCTTTTGGTGTCCGCTCATAAAAGAAAATTAATTTAGAGTAACACCTACCGTTCCCAGAGATGTGGTTCTCCACCTCGCCGTGTCCAGCTTGCGTTGTGGACACACTAAGTTGCATGTAGAGTCCCATGTAATGTAAACTCCCCAGCAGCACTCTGAACGCTCCCATTTCTCTTCTGTTTTTATCTGCTCTCCTTTACCCTCTTTGACTTTTTCACATCGGGTGGAGTGCACGTCGAAAAGATTTCTTTAATTCTCTTCTTTGTTTTTTTTGTTTGTTTTTTTTAATCCAGGTTACTTGTTTTGGCAAGGAGGACAGTGGGAGCACTGCGTGCAGAATAAAGAAACGAGGAAGCCGCTGCAGCCTCTCTGTATGCCAGCAGACTGAGGCTGTGCTACCGTTCAGTCGGCTCTACGTGAGGCGGAGGGACTTCCCCCCGAACGGGGAGTGCCGCGGCTTGCAGTGGGGGCTATTACGGTAGTTACGAGAGGAGTGATATTAGAAAACACCTTGAGCAACCTTAAACTTTACGACATTTCATTTTCCGCCAAATTAATGCGCTTTTATGAAGCGACGAGAGACCACTAAAAGATTCGAAGCCCTAACATGTTAACATTATTATGTTTTATTCATTTTAACTAAATATTCCATTGGAGTGCGCCAACATTAGCTTTAACAAAATGCTAACAGGGTGGGTAAAAAGCTTGCTTCCCATAGTGTCATGCGTCTCAGTGACCACAGGTAGTATTTATTGTTTTTATTTTATTTATTTATGTATTACATTAATTAATTAATCAGTGATTTATGAAAGATAAAAGTAAAGATAAAAAATAAAGATAAAAAAACATCGAAAACTGTTAGAAGAAATGTTGCTCCTGGTAGCAGGGTTGAATACCTGTTCCTTTATTTTGTTCAAATGCCCTGAAAACATGTTTTCCTCCATCACTGTTTTTTTTCTGTGAGAAATGGGATCTTAAATGAACACTATTTTCTGACAAAGTTAGAACATAATAGTTACCAAAAGCCAAGTTTTCTGAGGCTTAAAAAAGAAAAAATAGCACACTGATCATA
Organism: Perca flavescens; assembly: GCF_004354835.1. Classification (NCBI taxonomy): domain Eukaryota; kingdom Metazoa; phylum Chordata; class Actinopteri; order Perciformes; family Percidae; genus Perca; species Perca flavescens. The sequence goes on from NC_041337.1 coordinate 28,684,910, forward strand.
GTCTATTTTGGCTAAGTCTATGCTTTTCTATCATGTCAGGATTTTACCACTAGCTTTTGATGGGAAGTTTATTTGTCACTACTCATATTTAGAATATTTTTTTCACTTGTCTTTAGAAAGTAAAGCCTGAAATCCTAGATTGTCATTCATAGCCGACTGTCAGGACCACAGGGGTATTAAGAGTAAAGGTTATTTACTGTAATAAGCTCCAAACCCTGATTTTGGACCTGCAGTGAGTGTTTGCTGTCAGGGAACACAGCATCTTGCAGCCTCGGTGTGTTGCTGTCCATGGTGCTGAAATGCAGTCTCAGTGTGTGTCACTCATTGAACAGTAGAAGATAAAAATCCCACTGACAAGCTGCATTACGATATGGGCTATTGGACTTTATGGAACAGTATGTAAGTGCTTGTGTAATCTTCATTGATCTTAAGGTCTTTTTCCACAACAGAGCAGCATAGCCAGGGGGTACTTTGTCCACCTTGATAGGCAGAGGGACATACTGTCTGCGTGTCCTATTTATTTCAAGGACACAACTCAGAGAAAGCCTTCTTATTACCTTAGCTAACCAGATTCCTGCATTTAATGCTTTGTGTCTACGACTAGACACAAATATCTCCATGATTTTCTATAGGACATTAAATCTAATATTGGTTTGTTTTGTCTACAAATATGGGGTTGTATGTGTTTAGGTTGATTTTCATTGTGTTGGTATGTTTGTTACACAGCAAAAGAAACATATGTGTTTTGTAATATTTATGTGCGGTTAGGTTACATTTTAATCAAGGTCAGAATTATGATATGACAAGTTTGTAGTAATTAAAATGAGTTAAAAAAAATCTGTTTAACAAATAGATTTTGTTATTTTGCCATTATCACATTGTGAACCAACCTCTACTTCACATAGGGGACAGTTGTAATATTTGTACAAGTTGTCACTCATTGTGTCTTTGTTTTTCTTCCAAAAATAGCATTTTCCCCTTTATAAAAAGAAATGGTAAGGTATGCATAAAATTCAATTATAATTTTTCTTGAGGGCATTCTCGTTAGTTTTTCTTCCTTTTTTTTTCATTATAGTAATTATTGGACCATTGAACACAGACATTAGCACATGCATAACATACCTGCAGGTCCATCATCATTCATCTAGAGCTATCTGGCCCTTCAAATACAGTATATACGGCACCGATCTTTACCATTTTTGCGCAGCCTGCTTGATCCCCTTAAATATTTTGATAGAGGCATGTTTCACCTCACTGGGTATAACTCTGATAACCAGACTCCAATTACCCTCTTTAATAAAAGCCATTATCCCAGACATTCATGTGTTTTTTTTTCAGTCCAAGACACAGCCTTCCATAAAAGGATGAAGAAGAAAATTGCACATCTGTTCCCACAACTTTACATAATAGTAAACAGTACACAGAGGAGCAGGAAAAAAGGACAACATACTTGATATTTTGTTTCCGTTGTGGGCTGTGATGCTTTCACGATGACCACAAACTGGTGGTCAGTTTACCTCTGGGTGTCATTAGGCCCCATTTACTGGGGAGTGTGGCTTAGTAATATTTTGATATGCCCCAATAAAACCATCATAGGAAATGAACATGTTTTTGCAGTGTCCAATAACATGTAGGAAGTGAGAGTGTCCAATTTGGTGAAGATCCAGCAGCTGAGCATAGGCCCTGTGCTGACCACAGGTGCACCCTGACAGTTGAACTATTGCAGCAATTAACAACTTTGTTTTGAGCCAATGAGGTTGAATGATTTGCTTTATGTGTGTGAACTTGTGGAATTGTTTGGCTGCAAGGCAGGGTTGATGATATTGAGGAACAAAGGAAAATTCTTCATCCGTTTCAGCTCTTAACACTGCTACAATCTACTATGAGCATGTTCATGGCTGAATATAGGCTCAAAGTCTGCTGGTTGAGTTTAGCACAGTGATCTCACTTGGTAGGGGATACTGGTGGATGCCACCTTCCCCTCGTATTATCATAGTGTTTTTCACTGTTCTGATGGGGGGGGGTGCTTCAGTGACTTTACCTTCCTGAGGTTTTTCCCACTTCTTGTTAGGTTTACCTCACTTTCACTGAGGGTAAAAATTCCTAGTCACACTAGCTTTTATAACAGCACAAATTCAAAACCAAATCATTTAATTGCAATGGACTTACATGTGTTGACCTATTAGGGAACAGAGATCTGGGGAGTATAAAATGAAGGAAGCTCAACAGTAACTTACAAATGAAGATGTTACTGTTAAGGCTTTGGGTGCTGTAGGTCTGTTTACACCAAAGCTTAAAGTTGCAATGCCCTTGTTCTACACTCTTTATTATTTTATCTTGTGCTAAATCTCAATAACAGAATACCTTCTCCTCTCAGTTCCTCCTAAAAGAGAGGAGCCCAAAACCCCAGCGGTGCACAGTGTTTGCACTCAGTCATTCGGAAAATACAATTATTCTCCTACCCCTCGGCTGTGAAATTGCTGTACAACCGCTGTTAAACACGCCACAGTCATAATCACTGATAAGAGATGCACGGGGCCGGGTCTCCTCTGCCAATACAATATGCAAACGACGCCCCGCCGTTCTACCCATCTTGTTACTGAGCAATATTAGAGTACGCAGCAAAGACACTTAGGAAAGGCAATTGATCTGAGAGCTGTGAGTAAACGCCCCCTGTTCCCTCTCAATATTGCTGCTTTCTGCCAGGATTATGGTCAGGGGATCTAGGGAGGGCATGGTACACTAAATGAGTGATTAATAATACAGAAACGTACTATAGACAAGACACTAATACAAACAGATACAGCATATGGGAGACGGTTAGGAGCTGCCTGCACAAAAAAGGTGTTCACATTTGCTTTGAAATGTAAATACTGGAAAATAAATTCCCCTAAGCAAGACATGGGTACTTGCTAAATTACAATGTAAACTTCAACTCAAATGCCTCCTCAATATGATCAACCGAAGTCCTCTGAAAACTACAACCATGGCCTCAAATACACACACACTTTTAAGTAGTTTCTTTCGATGGTCGTGGCTTTTTGACACCTATTCACACAAATGGCTTGAAAGTGGCAAATAGTAGACATCGAGCCCAGACACAAGGAAGGGGAAGTCTCCATCTCCTCTGACACCATATATTAAGATAACAGGGATCCTGTTCTTGCTAAGCTGGGACATCGGACCTCACAGACACAAGCACAAGTAAGAAACCTTGGTGTTATCTTAGATTCTGACCTTCATTTTTAAACCCATTTTAATTTGGCAAAACTACAGACCATTCAGAATGCTGCTGCCAGGATTTTAACCATATCTACATTGAGAGATCATACAATTCCTGTTTTTATCCCTGAATCTTTTAGAATTGATTTTAAAGACTCCCTTAGTTAACGCACTACATGGCCCCACCCCCTTTTTATTTCACAGAATATCCCTAATGTTTAATGATCCTCCATGAACCGCATGATGCTCCACAGCTGCTCTTTTAACTGTTCCCAAGGTTGCCACAAAAACCTTTGGGGATGCTACTTTTACCCACCACGGCCCCAAAATATGGAACACTCTGCCTTAAAATAATAGACTTAGTGAGACAGTGGACAATTTTAAACGAGAACTCAAAACATATATTTTTACAATAGCCTATAACTATCATCTGTCGGATTAATCTCTTAGAATTTTATTTAATTTTCTAGGTAGCATTAATGCTCGTTTTTTCTTCCTCGTGTATAGGTTTTAAAATAGTTTTCAGTGTTTTGTTTTTGCTGTGGAATTGTAAAGCACTTTGTGCATTAAAGGTGCTATATAAATAAAGTTCATTCATCACTTATTTAGAGTGTCATAGAAATATTAGTTCTAATTTGTTTCAATTGTGATACTTCTGCATGACTTATTGGCAAAATGTTGATGGGATAATTAGTAAGGTGCAAAAAAAGGCAGAACAACAGCTACCAAGCTAACACACGTGGCAAACACAATGAAGCTGGCAAAAGTACAGATTATGCAAATAATACAGCTGATAAACCAAATCAATTGGACTATAAAGCCCTTTCAGACCTACATTTAAAAATAACACTTCAAAAATGATAGACATACAATTTATTCGCACCTAGATCCACTATCTCTGAAATACAGTGACCAAGTCAGAAACCTTGGCATTATTTTTTATACTGATCTCAATTTTGAAAATCACATCACCAATATCACCAAAACAGCATTTTATCAATTAAAAAATATATCAAAATTTAGAGCTTTCATTTCACAAAATGACAGGGAGAAACTGGTGTATGCATTCATCTCAACCAGGTTAGACTACTGTAATGCTTTATTTGCGGGATTATCCAAACAATCAGTAGGACTCATTCAAAATGCAGCAGCCGGAGTCCTTACACTTACACGTAAATTTGAACACATTACTCCAGGACTGAAAACACTTCATTGGCTCCCTGTACAATACAGAATCACTTTTAACATCCTGCTAATAGTCTATAAAGCACGTAATGGTTTAGCTCCTCAGTATATCTCTGACTTGCTCACTGTTCACAAGCCCATCAGGCCTCTAATGTCATCAGGCAGAAGCCTTCTAGCTGTACCCAGAATCAGATCCAGGTCTGGTGAGGGGGCCTTCAGTCACTGTGGTCCTGCTCTCTGGAACAAGCTGCCTGATGACCTGAGGTCCGTCACAACGGTGTCCCCATTCGAAATACCTTTCTATCAGGTATTTGTTTAATTACAGTGTGTGTGTGTATGTGTGTGTGTGTGTGTGTGTGTGCGTGACATATGCGTGCACTGTCTTGCTTTGTTTTTATTGATTGTCTTGTTGTTGCTGGAACTGCTCCCCCCGCGACCCGACACCGGATAAGCGGACGAAGATGGATGGATGGATGGATGTCTTGTTGTGTATCATTTCCATTCATACTTTGTTTTAATGTATATGTGGTATTTTGTTTCACGTGAAGCACTTTGGGTTTACATGTAATGAAAGTTGCTATATAAATACAATTGACATTGACATACACTGACTCAGTATAACATTTCATTCTTAACCTTTAAAACAGCAGTTGACTAAACAACCTCCACTTAAGGTGGTCTTACTCACTTTTCCTGGAAATGTCTGGAAATGTGTCAAATGGTCTTCATCAGCCACAGCTGGCCCAGTTGTTACAGAACTCAGGATTTCTCATTCATGTTGGCTTGAATGGTTAACTTGTTGTTCAAGCTGTGAGTAAATGAACTCAAATGAACTAAGTGAGAACTACATAACAATACACTAGCTGAATTCATGAAATAAATCACATATTTAACTGCTACAGTATAAAAATCAATGAAATCTAACCAGATTGTCAACCAGCAAATCAGCCTGAAGGCCATTACACAAGTAGAGTCTTTAACTGGAAATATGTCATTGTTTTTTCCATTTGTCACCCCGCAAACATAAAAACTGAGACAAATGTTACAATTGATTGCATGACAAATTTTAGATCATATAGTACAGTCACAGGAAACAGCCGTTTCCCTTCCCATCCGAGGGACCAGCGGCTGCTTACTTCAATAGCAGAACATAAGTCTTGATGCTCAAGCTGGCTGGATGATAGTCTGATAAAAAAAAAAACACATATTTAGATACAGTACATTTTTCCCTAATGTACAATTGCTCTGACACTACTGAAATGACAGATTCATATCAGACTAAAAATAGTGGGTTTGTGAGTTTAAGTGGGTCAGCTTTTCACTACCCCACACCCACACACACTTATTTGTTCCTAAGCATAAAGACAGCAAAGCTACAATGCAGAATGGTGCACAGACAGTGAGAATAATACAGTAGGTTTGTGTATACAGCTCTACGATAATACACCTCCGCACTGATGTGTGTGAACAGCGTCACAAAGAGAATCATTAGTGGGCTGAGAGCTCCGGGAGGCTGCTGAGATCCAGCAGTGGGTGGGTTCAATCAAATAAAGAAGAAGCAGGTCTGCCATTCTGTGAGGATTCTCTCCCTCTGCAAAGGGCGCTGCAGATATAGGTTTGTTGTCTCCATCTGTGCAACAGTAACCCAGCGAAGGCATAATGACATCCACATGCACGGTTAACAAGCTGTGCCAATCTCACCTACTAAACCTTGACATTAATCAAACAAACCAAACATATAATCAGGATTTTATTACCAAATATTTTATTAGAAAATATTTTTCACATGTAAATCCAAAACAAACAAAGCAGGTAAAGTGTGCGAGTCGAGGGATAGATATTAAGTTTGCAGATCTGTGCAAAGTGTGTCCATAATTATTCTGCAGTGTCTCTGCAACACCACAGGACAGAAAATAAACAGCACATCCCATGTTTGCTGTGTGTTTCAGTCCAGCTGCAATCTGCTGCTCTCCCAACTTAACTCCTGTTCTACAGTGAGCAACTTTACATGCACAGCAAACCTTTAATTTTAACCGAATTCTCTGGCACGTAAAAATTGTGTTTACAAAATGAATCTGAGTTAATTAATTGAAAATAAATACAAATTATTTAAGTTTGTATTGCCGATAATTGCAGTTTTCTTTCTTTTTCCCCACATTGGATGCCAAAGATGCAGACAAGATGAACCAGTTTTTTTTTTTGATAAATTACTTTTCTTTAAAGCATGAAAATAAACCTTACTTTAAGCAGAGTAGTAATTGTGTGCATGTAAACATACCCAGTGACTTTATTATGTTACACAGACTGGCTCAAGGTCACCATCAGTCCCAGATCAGAACAGCGGGGTGTAAATGTTCTTAAGTGTGTGAATATACCGTTTGTGTTTGAGTGTGAGTGTGAGAGTGTGTGTGTGTGTGTGTGTGTGTGTGTGTGTGTGTGTGAGTGTGAGTGAGTGAGTGAGTGAGTGAGTGAGTGAGTGAGTGAGAGAGAGAGCGACAAAAAATAAGAAATTAGAAGTTGTCTACAAGGTCCATGATCCTCTTCCGCTCAGCCTCTTTGAACTCCTCGCTCTTCCCATCTCCGATGCTCTCAGCGTACTCTGCAAAAGACAAGGAAGAGCCAGAGGATTAGTTGACTTGACAGCTTGAGAGCTGCAGTTACTTGATCACCAAAAATAAATAAAGGAGTAAAAGATGAGTGCCTTTGTGTTCTTGCACTATTCCTGAGAGCATAGAAAGACTATGTGATAAAAAAAAAAAGCAGCTGAACAACAAAAATCAATATATATGGAGTGTACTAAACACAGAAAAGCAGCAAATTGTCACATTTGAGACACTGGAACCAGCAAATGTTCGGTATTTTTGTTTTTCAAAGCGATTCAAACTATGAATATCTAAATAGTGTGTTCTAATTCGAACACATTTACAATTAAATGACCACAAACCAATTAACACCCAGTGAACCTGTCAGTCTGGGGCCCCAGTGCACTTGCCCTCTTTTCCCAGTTCCCTTGTTCCTCAGATGTAAACTTGGCCATTGATCTCTCCTCCCCCTCCCCCCCCATTTAAAATACAAAATACTTCGAAAGAAGAAGTCAAGAGATGGTGTAAACTCAGGAAAAAAGTGATCACTTTTCAGTAGACCTCATTTTACCCACTTTAGAATAACCGCAAAACCAAACTACCAGTATTTTTTTGTATAATGGAGGACAACACAGAGACACAGCGCTTGGTAGAACTAGCACTATTGAATAGCCGTTCACTAGTCTCTAGTCTGTCCATCACTTTGTAACAAAAAGTAATATTGCAAGATCCTTTCTTTGAAAAAAAAAAAAATGCTTATTCTGTATATCATGAGGTGTCCCAGGGCAGCAGCTCTCTTCTCCCCCCCCCCCCCCCCGTGTCCTCTGGCTGGAAACAGAGACCAGTCCAGGTGTACTTTGCAGTGCTTGTACTTCATTGTGTGCTTCTGAGCATTTGACTGTTTTCTTCATTCTACGCGTCTGCCTCCCACACGAGGCCTTTGAGACCTTCCGACGGTCGATTTGTGAGTCTAATGTGCAGAAAGAGAAAGCTGCAGCTGCCGCAGCCCCGGTGGAGTCCAGGCATTCGCTCTGAGGCAGGGATTACACATTAAACCCAGGGATGTCGAGACGGAAAGATGAAAAAGACTAGTTTTCTCTGGGAGACGCTGCAGAGTGAGAGAATGGAGGGGTCTTTCCTGACAAGAACCAGCGGGGTTTAGGAGGACGAAACACAGCTGTCAAAGACACCAAGGAAATTTTGTTTTTGTGAGGGGGGGAGGGGTGTTTTTATGTTATTAGATAGTACATAAAGGATAGTGACAGACATAATAGGACTGAGGAGAGACCTCAGAGGTATTGTGGAAGAACGCAACTTGAACACACAAACCCATATTAACTTAGATCATTCAAGTTTATTACATTTAGGGTCTTATTTTTGTAGTGGAATTAAAATAGCCCCCACATCATCACATAGCCTTCACCATACCTAGAGATTGGCATGGGGTACTTTCCATTAGATCATCTCTCAATGCAAATCAAACCAGCTATTAGGCTAACTGAAATAAAACCATGCCAATCTCTAGGTATGGTGAAGGGTATGTGATGATGTGGGGCTATTTTAATTCCAAAGGCCAAGGGAACTTTATCAGGATGCATAGTATCCTGGATCCATGAAATAACTGGCCTTTAAAAATAAAAATCTGCCTGCCTCTATGGGAATTTAACCATAGAGGTCAACTAACTGTAGCAGGGGTTCCAATACTCATGAGCAGCACTGTATCTAAACCAGTTCATTTAAAAAGGTAAAACCGAAAGTATGGAATCCAAATGGTCTGCACAGAACCTCTTTATATATTAGTTTAAACCTCTTTATATACAGTTAGTTGAGATGATTAATGAGAAAAACACAATTTGTATTAAATCTTACCTAATTTAAAAACGTCCTTAAAAAGGTGCAGTAACGGATGCTACGCAAACACTGTTGACATTTGAACTCAACTGCCAACCAAATGCTGGACCACTATGTGAAAGTGTGGAAGATAAGCAGCTCCCAGAGCAGCCTTGAATGGCAGCAGCAGGGATTTGCATTAGATCCACAGAAGTGTGGGATGTTACTGAAGTAAAAAATGGCAGTTTTAAGGTTGACTGAAAAAAGCAAGTAAGGGGATGCGGAGAGAGCGACTCAACAAAAACATGAAAAAAAAAAAAAAAAAAAAAAAACTACAGCCTCTTTTATTGCCAGCATGTCATTGTGTGCCTCTGTGTCTGTGTGTGTCTCCATGTCTATAAATGGCGTTGCAGTCAGCCACACAGACAGAAAGGTCAGAGATACGGTGACTCTTCAACTCTCTGCAGAACCTTTTCTTTGACATGCTGGTACGCTCTCCTTCTGTCACCACGGCAACACGGCAGAGGACAATACAGTACTGAGCATCGCCATTACTCAGGTTAGTGACTGGGACTGATCTGCCATGAGTACAAGGAGAATCATTTCCAGGAGCAGTCTCTGCAGCAGCAGCCAAGGATAGGGACACGCTGTAGGACTCGTAGTGTGATTACACACAAAGCACTCGTTCCAAACACTGTTCTACCAGTCGGAAACTGGTCGGATCCAGCTGGCACAGGTGATCCTGTGGTGTGTTAATGTTACCACCATAATGCTATCAAATGCATCAGAAGAACAAGATTCTTTATACAGTATGTGGAGATACAATGAACAGGCAAATACCAAAGTGAAAGATCTCAAATGATGCATTTTGCAAAGATATCTCTAAAATGTGACCATCACAATGAAAAATCACCAGCTAATATGTATGGCTACGTTTAGCCAGCCATCTGCAGAGCTGTTCTGTGAAACTGTGTGCAGCATTAACAAGTAGCATGCGAAGCCAACTAATAAAAGAGCCATGCTGTCACATTGGGTAATGGATTACTTCATTACTATAACTGCATTTCTGATTTTTGGAGAGTAGTTTCATGTTTGGCAGATGCCGCTGCACATGCTCAGACCTCGATTTGTGTTTATACCGCTTTGCTAATTTTGTCGAATTACATTTCTATGTAAAGGGGTGTTTTTATATATTTTTTGACAATAGTGGAGTTCTTTGGCCCAATGTTTTTATTTGTCTTTTCATGGAATTGGTTATAAAAAGATGAAATAATTTTAACCATATCATTCAATAATTTGTATCATCATCTATATGCCTATAAGCCAAGATTCTGAGGGCCAGATTTAAGTACATTTGCGAATGTGGCGTTATCAGTGCTATGGCCAACCCGCAGAAAGCGTACGGTGTGATACTTCAGGTTACGTCGTATTTACCAAACCTAAAGTTCATTGGATAATCAGCGCCTTTCTCTGCCGACTATAGTGTAAATTGTGCTGTAGCAAAGCGTTAAGTACTTGTGCTATGATATAGCTGAGTGCAGACTGCGATATTTCCACTGCTGATGCTATGACTGTTTGAAATGATCCTGATGCCAATATTTGTAATGTAGCGAGGAGTTTAACAACTGCGGGAATGGAATGTGAACGCTGAGTCGTAGATTCAATGTCATCTTTGATTTCTTCCAGTAACTGTAATATTGCATGGCTGCTTAATCTGTAACGCTTAATGATTTTGTTTTCACTCAACTGAAAAAGTGCGCTTTTACTTCAGTGCGGCCTGTTTGTACATAACTCGCCATGCTTTTACGCGCACGTTGCGAAACAAATATGCCTGAAGTGGGCACAAAAGCGTTAGTACATCTGGCCCTGAGTGTCATAAGTGCCAGTGATACTTAAAGTGAGGGATACATACAGTAACTCCCACGCAGGTCCACTGCCACCAAATTATGGATCCCACCGGGATTACGAGTAACTGGGCCATGGAACCAAAATTAAATTAAAGGGTAAAAGTGACAATTTGCTTCATCAGAAATGCTTGTCAGATGATTAAAAGGCTTCCTGCACAACTTTCTGATATTGGAACTGGGGGGGCTATCTTGCCAAAACAGACAATTCGACATTCAAACTCACTTCACGAGGTTAAAAAAAAAGGAGCCAGGCTTTGATCTTCTCTCAAGCTCTCTTTTCATGTGAACGTGTGCTACACTATAAATGTCTTCCACAAGAGACTATCTGAAAATGTATGCGGTTATCCCTGTATTTAAATAATATCACGTCTCACCCCCTCACAATGACTGGCTTTTCACTTCACCTTCCAGTGTGGTCGTTTGGAACAGCTAAAAACACTCCCCTTCCCCCCTTTTTGATGAGGTCAGAAAACAAGTCCTACCATCTAGTTCTGATAAAGCATAACCTCACCCTAAGTCAAAGGAGAAAACTAGCTTGTCACTGGGACAGATCCCTATTCCTGTTCTTGTGGTGTTGCCAGAGCTGTGGACCGCAACAAGTGCGCCAGAAAGCAAATTTCATATCCCCTGAATGTCCTCAGTTTCTATTCTTGTCATATAGTTTCTCCATTAGTGTTATCTTAAAAGGCTAGATACAGTGTTGTCATTTACAGTTAGTCCAAGAAATGTTCGCAGATGCAAACATAAACATAACCTGCCTAAAGTTTCTGAAGTGAAAAACCTTACAGCGGGTTTTCACATCCCTCAAATCAATGTTCTTCCTTCCAGTAGCTAAGCCTGTCCTTCCTGCACAACTGCTTCTCATTCAGCGCGCTAAAGCCATTAAGGTCAAGACAGCAGAGCCGCTGACACACTCTGCATGTGCTTAACCTTCATCTGCAGTTTCACATTGACCGGGCGGGGCACTTGTAATGGAAAAGGGCTCCACAGTGTGGCCTAATGGAAAGGGTGAGGGCACTCTGCTAAGACACACACACAAAATGCTACGACACACACTACGACACACACACACACACAAAATGGCATTACACAGTGCAGATGTGCGTACACACAGCTCGTAAAAAACACACAAACACAATTTATGACAAATAAATAAATAAGTCCCATCAAGATCATGCAAGGACAAGTACTCACAACATGCAAATGAATATGTATGAAGTGTTGCACTGAAGTATACACATGCAAGGGCACACGAGTAAAATATGTAAGCTAAACCACAAAGGCAAACTGAACATGCACACGTGCATAGACTTCGCAGACTCTCAAAGATATGTTAAAATGTAAAACATATGCACATGAAAACAAGCAAGGACATGTATGCAAAGATAACTATGTAGACAAAGATGATGTGCACACCCAAAAGTGCTAAATATAATATCATGTTAGTAAGCAAAAAACGTCCTGTGGAAACTACCCGGACAAGCCAGGCACACGTGTATGCAAATATACAGATGACAACTAAAGTAACACACCAGCACATTTAACATTCTCACACACACACACACACACACACACACACACACACACACACACACACACACACACACACTCTAAGGATTGGAGAATTGCCACGCTTGCTAGCACCGCCGTGCGTGACAGATGACTCTATCTACAGAGCTACATGCCACCGGGAGCCGGAGGGTGTGTGAACGGAGACTCGTCCTCGAGCTTTATCTGACAATGATACAGGAAGGATGGATGTCGCACCGGGAAGAAAAAACACACCTGCTAGGTCTTTGAAAACCAAACACAAAACAAATACAGCGGGACAGGAAATCTTTGGGATAGGGGGAAAAAAGAATGAATGACAGATAGTCTCCACTCCTCTCACAATGACAATATGATTAGATTACAATGCATAATTGCACGCCGGGATGCATTTCTGCATATTGTTTTACCATCTGTACTCCGGTAATGTGAAGTAAGCAATAAACACTTATTAATTTATGCTTGGACATTTCAGATGCTAGATTTGACTGTTTATTTATTGCATCATCTTAAATTATAGCATTTCTATGCCTTAGCAGTGCCATATTGATACCTTTATCATCCTCTGTTCCTCCAGGAGATCTCCTATTAGCCACAAGTAGGGGGCTATGTGTGAACAGTACTGTTTACTTTGTCAATGTACAAATGTACACATGCAAAGAGGGATGTACTGGACAGAAACATGCACAGAACAAAAAGTTTGCCTTTTTCCTTTATTTGAAAAAATAAGGAAGAATTACATTATTCATAGCATTTATATACAGTATATTCCAATTGGCAGGCGAACAGCATGGGCTTACAATCAAATAACAACCACAGCCAAAGAGCAGCAATTTCCCCTGAAATGTTGCTTCCTTGCCAGTACGAGAAGCACTCGGAAACAAGATTTAAAAACATTTGTCAATAAAATGCTTCTCTGAAAGTAATCTGAATTGTTTAAGGAGCAGCGACTTTAAGTATAATTTATATTTTTGCCCTGCCAAAATACT